>NW_027469177.1:300000-474688 GCF_051020765.1 Lasioglossum baleicum
GCACGTGTTTGTGCTCGACTAGCCTGCGGAATGCATCCTTTCGCACGTGTTTTTACTCGACTAGCCTGCGGGATGCATCCTCTCGCACGTGTTTTTGCTCGACTAGCCTGCGGGATGCATCCTCTCGCACGTGTTTTTACTCGACTAGCCTGCGGGATGCATCCTCTCGCACGTGTTTTTGCTCGACTAGCCTGCGGGATGCATCCTCTCGCACGTGTTTTTGCTCGACTAGCCTGCGGGATGCATCCTCTCGCACGTGTTTTTACTCGACTAGCCTGCGGGATGCATCCTCTCGCACGTGTTTTTACTCGACTACCCTGATGGATGCATCCTCTCGCACGTGTTTTTGCTCGACTAGCCATGCGCATCTCAAAAAACCTGCACATGCGCATCCCAAAAAACCTGCGCATGCGCATCCCACAAAACCTGCGCATGCGCATCCCACAAAACCTCGCACGTGTTTTTAATCGACTAGCCTGCGGGATGCATCCTCTCGCACGTGTTTTTACTCGACTAGCCTGCGGGATGCATCCTCTCGCACGTGTTTTTGCTCGACTAGCCATGCGCATCCCAAAAAACCTGCACATGCGCATCCCAAAAAATCTGCGCATGCGCATCCCACAAAACCTGCGCATGCGCATCCCACAAAACCTCGCACGTGTTTGTGCTCGACTAGCCTGCGGGATGCATCCTTTCGCACGTGTTTTTACTCGACTAGCCTGCGGGATGCATCCTCTCGCACGTGTTTTTGCTCGACTAGCCTGCGGGATGCATCGTCTCGCACGTGTTTTTACTCGACTAGCCTGCGGGATGCATCCTCTCGCACGTGTTTTTGCTCGACTAGCCATGCGCATCCCAAAAAACCTGCGCATGCGCATCCCAAAAAATCTGCGCATGCGCATCCCACAAAACCTGCGCATGCGCATCCCACAAAACCTCGCACGTGTTTGTGCTCGACTAGCCTGCGGGATGCATCCTTTCGCACGTGTTTTTACTCGACTAGCCTGCGGGATGCATCCTCTCGCACGTGTTTTTGCTCGACTAGCCTGCGGGATGCATCCTCTCGCACGTGTTTGTGCTCGACTAGCCTGCGGGATGCATCCTCTCGCACGTGTTTTTACTCGACTAGCCTGCGGGATGCATCCTCTCGCACGTGTTTTTGCTCGACTAGCCTGCGGGATGCATCCTCTCGCACGTGTTTTTGCTCGACTAGCCTGCGGGATGCATCCTCTCGCACGTGTTTTTACTCGACTAGCCTGCGGGATGCATCCTCTCGCACGTGTTTTTACTCGACTACCCTGATGGATGCATCCTCTCGCACGTGTTTTTGCTCGACTAGCCATGCGCATCTCAAAAAACCTGCACATGCGCATCCCAAAAAACCTGCGCATGCGCATCCCACAAAACCTGCGCATGCGCATCCCACAAAACCTCGCACGTGTTTTTACTCGACTAGCCTGCGGGATGCATCCTCTCGCACGTGTTTTTACTCGACTAGCCTGCGGGATGCATCCTCTCGCACGTGTTTTTGCTCGGCTAGCCTGCGGGATGCATCCTCTCGCACGTGTTTTTGCTCGGCTAGCCTGCGGGATGCATCCTCTCGCACGTGTTTTTGCTCGACTAGCCATGCGCATCCCAAAAAACCTGCGCATGCGCATCCCAAAAAACCTGCGCATGCGCATCCCACAAAACCTCGCACGTGTTTTTACTCGACTAGCCTGCGGGATGCATCCTCTCGCACGTGTTTTTACTCGACTAGCCTGCGGGATGCATCGTCTCGCACGTGTTTTTACTCGACTAGCCTGCGGGATGCATCCTCTCGCACGTGTTTTTGCTCGACTAGCCATGCGCATCCCAAAAAACCTGCGCATGCGCATCCCAAAAAATCTGCGCATGCGCATCCCACAAAACCTGCGCATGCGCATCCCACAAAACCTCGCACGTGTTTGTGCTCGACTAGCCTGCGGAATGCATCCTTTCGCACGTGTTTTTACTCGACTAGCCTGCGGGATGCATCCTCTCGCACGTGTTTTTGCTCGACTAGCCTGCGGGATGCATCCTCTCGCACGTGTTTTTACTCGACTAGCCTGCGGGATGCATCCTCTCGCACGTGTTTTTGCTCGACTAGCCTGCGGGATGCATCCTCTCGCACGTGTTTTTGCTCGACTAGCCTGCGGGATGCATCCTCTCGCACGTGTTTTTACTCGACTAGCCTGCGGGATGCATCCTCTCGCACGTGTTTTTACTCGACTACCCTGATGGATGCATCCTCTCGCACGTGTTTTTGCTCGACTAGCCATGCGCATCTCAAAAAACCTGCACATGCGCATCCCAAAAAACCTGCGCATGCGCATCCCACAAAACCTGCGCATGCGCATCCCACAAAACCTCGCACGTGTTTTTAATCGACTAGCCTGCGGGATGCATCCTCTCGCACGTGTTTTTACTCGACTAGCCTGCGGGATGCATCCTCTCGCACGTGTTTTTACTCGACTAGCCTGCGGGATGCATCGTCTCGCACGTGTTTTTACTCGACTAGCCTGCGGGATGCATCCTCTCGCACGTGTTTTTGCTCGACTAGCCATGCGCATCCCAAAAAACCTGCGCATGCGCATCCCAAAAAATCTGCGCATGCGCATCCCACAAAACCTGCGCATGCGCATCCCACAAAACCTCGCACGTGTTTGTGCTCGACTAGCCTGCGGGATGCATCCTTTCGCACGTGTTTTTACTCGACTAGCCTGCGGGATGCATCCTCTCGCACGTGTTTTTGCTCGACTAGCCTGCGGGATGCATCCTCTCGCACGTGTTTATGCTCGACTAGCCATGCGCATCCCAAAAAACCTGCGCATGCGCATCCCAAAAAACCTGCGCATGCGCATCCCACAAAACCTCGCACGTGTTTTTACTCGACTAGCCTGCGGGATGCATCCTCTCGCACGTGTTTTTACTCGACTAGCCTGCGGGATGCATCCTCTCGCACGTGTTTTTACTCGACTAGCCTGCGGGATGCATCGTCTCGCACGTGTTTTTACTCGACTAGCCTGCGGGATGCATCCTCTCGCACGTGTTTTTGCTCGACTAGCCATGCGCATCCCAAAAAACCTGCGCATGCGCATCCCAAAAAATCTGCGCATGCGCATCCCACAAAACCTGCGCATGCGCATCCCACAAAACCTCGCACGTGTTTGTGCTCGACTAGCCTGCGGGATGCATCCTTTCGCACGTGTTTTTACTCGACTAGCCTGCGGGATGCATCCTCTCGCACGTGTTTTTGCTCGACTAGCCTGCGGGATGCATCCTCTCGCACGTGTTTGTGCTCGACTAGCCTGCGGGATGCATCCTCTCGCACGTGTTTTTACTCGACTAGCCTGCGGGATGCATCCTCTCGCACGTGTTTTTGCTCGACTAGCCTGCGGGATGCATCCTCTCGCACGTGTTTTTGCTCGACTAGCCTGCGGGATGCATCCTCTCGCACGTGTTTTTACTCGACTAGCCTGCGGGATGCATCCTCTCGCACGTGTTTTTACTCGACTACCCTGATGGATGCATCCTCTCGCACGTGTTTTTGCTCGACTAGCCATGCGCATCTCAAAAAACCTGCACATGCGCATCCCAAAAAACCTGCGCATGCGCATCCCACAAAACCTGCGCATGCGCATCCCACAAAACCTCGCACGTGTTTTTAATCGACTAGCCTGCGGGATGCATCCTCTCGCACGTGTTTTTACTCGACTAGCCTGCGGGATGCATCCTCTCGCACGTGTTTTTGCTCGACTAGCCATGCGCATCCCAAAAAACCTGCGCATGCGCATCCCAAAAAACCTGCGCATGCGCATCCCAAAAAACCTGCGCATGCGCATCCCACAAAACCTGCGTATGCGCATCCCACAAAACCTCGCACGTGTTTTTACTCGACTAGCCTGCTGGATGCATCCTCTCGCACGTGTTTTTACTCGGATAGCCTGCGGGATGCATCCTCTCGCACGTGTTTTTGCTCGACTAGCCATGCGCATCCCAAAAAACCTGCACATGCGCATCCCAAAAAACCTGCGCATGCGCATCCCACAAAACCTGCGCATGCGCATCCCACAAAACCTCGCACGTGTTTTTACTCGACTAGCCTGCGGGATGCATCCTCTCGCACGTGTTTTTGCTCGGCTAGCCTGCGGGATGCATCCTCTCGCACGTGTTTTTGCTCGACTAGCCATGCGCATCCCAAAAAACCTGCGCATGCGCATCCCACAAAACCTCGCACGTGTTTTTACTCGACTAGCCTGCGGGATGCATCCTCTCGCACGTGTTTTTACTCGACTAGCCTGCGGGATGCATCCTCTCGCACGTGTTTTTACTCGACTAGCCTGCGGGATGCATCGTCTCGCACGTGTTTTTACTCGACTAGCCTGCGGGATGCATCCTCTCGCACGTGTTTTTGCTCGACTAGCCATGCGCATCCCAAAAAACCTGCGCATGCGCATCCCAAAAAATCTGCGCATGCGCATCCCACAAAACCTGCGCATGCGCATCCCACAAAACCTCGCACGTGTTTGTGCTCGACTAGCCTGCGGGATGCATCCTTTCGCACGTGTTTTTACTCGACTAGCCTGCGGGATGCATCCTCTCGCACGTGTTTTTGCTCGACTAGCCTGCGGGATGCATCCTCTCGCACGTGTTTTTGCTCGACTAGCCATGCGCATCCCAAAAAACCTGCGCATGCGCATCCCAAAAAATCTGCGCATGCGCATCCCACAAAACCTCGCACGTGTTTGTGCTCGACTAGACTGCGGGATGCATCCTTTCGCACGTGTTTTTACTCGACTAGCCTGCGGGATGCATCCTCTCGCACGTGTTTTTGCTCGACTAGCCTGCGGGATGCATCCTCTCGCACGTGTTTGTGCTCGACTAGCCTGCGGGATGCATCCTCTCGCACGTGTTTTTACTCGACTAGCCTGCGGGATGCATCCTCTCGCACGTGTTTTTGCTCGACTAGCCTGCGGGATGCATCCTCTCGCACGTGTTTTTGCTCGACTAGCCTGCGGGATGCATCCTCTCGCACCTGTTTTTACTCGACTAGCCTGCGGGATGCATCCTCTCGCACGTGTTTTTACTCGACTACCCTGATGGATGCATCCTCTCGCACGTGTTTTTGCTCGACTAGCCATGCGCATCTCAAAAAACCTGCACATGCGCATCCCAAAAAACCTGCGCATGCGCATCCCACAAAACCTGCGCATGCGCATCCCACAAAACCTCGCACGTGTTTTTACTCGACTAGCCTGCGGGATGCATCCTCTCGCACGTGTTTTTACTCGACTAGCCTGCGGGATGCATCCTCTCGCACGTGTTTTTACTCGACTAGCCTGCGGGATGCATCATCTCGCACGTGTTTTTACTCGACTAGCCTGCGGGATGCATCCTCTCGCACGTGTTTTTGCTCGACTAGCCATGCGCATCCCAAAAAACCTGCGCATGAGCATCCCAAAAAATCTGCGCATGCGCATCCCATAAAACCTGCGCATGCGCATCCCACAAAACCTCGCACGTGTTTGTGCTCGACTAGCCTGCGCGATGCATCCTTTCGCACGTGTTTTTACTCGACTAGCCTGCGGGATGCATCCTCTCGCACGTGTTTTTGCTCGACTAGCCTGCGGGATGCATCCTCTCGCACGTGTTTTTGCTCGACTAGCCATGCGCATCCCAAAAAACCTGCGCATGCGCATCCCAAAAAATCTGCGCATGCGCATCCCACAAAACCTCGCACGTGTTTGTGCTCGACTAGACTGCGGGATGCATCCTTTCGCACGTGTTTTTACTCGACTAGCCTGCGGGATGCATCCTCTCGCACGTGTTTTTGCTCGACTAGCCTGCGGGATGCATCCTCTCGCACGTGTTTTTGCTCGACTAGCCATGCGCATCCCAAAAAACCTGCGCATGCGCATCCCAAAAAACCTGCGCATGCGCATCCCACAAAACCTCGCACGTGTTTTTACTCGACTAGCCTGCGGGATGCATCCTCTCGCACGTGTTTTTACTCGACTAGCCTGCGGGATGCATCGTCTCGCACGTGTTTTTACTCGACTAGCCTGCGGGATGCATCCTCTCGCACGTGTTTTTGCTCGACTAGCCATGCGCATCCCAAAAAACCTGCGCATGCGCATCCCAAAAAATCTGCGCATGCGCATCCCACAAAACCTCGCACGTGTTTGTGCTCGACTAGCCTGCGGGATGCATCCTTTCGCACGTGTTTTTACTCGACTAGCCTGCGGGATGCATCCTCTCGCACGTGTTTTTGCTCGACTAGCCTGCGGGATGCATCCTCTCGCACGTGTTTTTGCTCGACTAGCCTGCGGGATGCATCCTCTCGCACGTGTTTTTGCTCGACTAGCCATGCGCATCCCAAAAAACCTGCGCATGCGCATCCCAAAAAATCTGCGCATACGCATCCCACAAAACCTGCGCATGCGCATCCCACAAAACCTCGCACGTGTTTGTGCTCGACTAGCCTGCGGGATGCATCCTTTCGCACGTGTTTTTACTCGACTAGCCTGCGGGATGCATCGTCTCGCACGTGTTTTTACTCGACTAGCCTGCGGGATGCATCCTCTCGCACGTGTTTTTGCTCGACTAGCCATGCGCATCCCAAAAAACCTGCGCATGCGCATCCCAAAAAATCTGCGCATGCGCATCCCACAAAACCTGCGCATGCACATCCCACAAAACCTCGCACGTGTTTGTGCTCGACTAGCCTGCGGGATGCATCCTTTCGCACGTGTTTTTACTCGACTAGCCTGCGGGATGCATCCTCTCGCACGTGTTTTTGCTCGACTAGCCTGCGGGATGCATCCTCTCGCACGTGTTTTTGATCGACTAGCCATGCGCATCCCAAAAAACCTGCGCATGCGCATCCCACAAAACCTCGCACGTGTTTGTGCTCGACTAGACTGCGGGATGCATCCTTTCGCACGTGTTTTTACTCGACTAGCCTGCGGGATGCATCCTCTCGCACGTCTTTTTGCTCGACTAGCCTGCGGGATGCATCCTCTCGCACGTGTTTTTGCTCGACTAGCCTGCGGGATGCATCCTCTCGCAAGTGTTTTTACTCGACTAGCCTGCGGGATGCATCCTCTCGCACGTGTTTTTACTCGACTACCCTGATGGATGCATCCTCTCGCACGTGTTTTTGCTCGACTAGCCATGCGCATCTCAAAAAACCTGCACATGCGCATCCCAAAAAACCTGCGCATGCGCATCCCACAAAACCTCGCACGTGTTTTTACTCGACTAGCCTGCGGGATGCATCCTCTCGCACGTGTTTTTACTCGACTAGCCTGCGGGATGCATCCTCTCGCACGTGTTTTTGCTCGAATAGCCATGCGCATCCCAAAAAACCTGCACATGCGCATCCCAAAAAACCTGCGCATGCGCATCCCACAAAACCTGCGCATGCGCATCCCACAAAACCTCGCACGTGTTTTTACTCGACTAGCCTGCGGGATGCATCCTCTCGCACGTGTTTTTACTGGACTAGCCTGCGGGATGCATCCTCTCGCACGTGTTTTTGCTCGACTAGCCATGCGCATCCCAAAAAACCTGCGCATGCGCATCCCAAAAAATCTGCGCATGCGCATCCCACAAAACCTGCGCATGCACATCCCACAAAACCTCGCACGTGTTTGTGCTCGACTAGCCTGCGGGATGCATCCTTTCGCACGTGTTTTTACTCGACTAGCCTGCGGGATGCATCCTCTCGCACGTGTTTTTGCTCGACTAGCCTGCGGGATGCATCCTCTCGCACGTGTTTTTGCTCGACTAGCCTGCGGGATGCATCCTCTCGCACGTGTTTATACTCGACTAGCCTGCGGGATGCATCCTCTCGCACGTGTTTTTACTCGACTACCCTGATGGATGCATCCTCTCGCACGTGTTTTTGCTCGACTAGCCATGCGCATCTCAAAAAACCTGCACATGCGCATCCCAAAAAACCTGCGCATGCGCATCCCACAAAACCTGCGCATGCGCATCCCACAAAACCTCGCACGTGTTTTTACTCGACTAGCCTGCGGGATGCATCCTCTCGCACGTGTTTTTACTCGACTAGCCTGCGGGATGCATCCTCTCGCACGTGTTTTTGCTCGAATAGCCATGCGCATCCCAAAAAACCTGCACATGCGCATCCCACAAAACCTGCGCATGCGCATCCCACAAAACCTCGCACGTGTTTTTACTCGACTAGCCTGCGGGATGCATCCTCTCGCACGTGTTTTTACTCGACTAGCCTGCGGGATGCATCGTCTCGCACGTGTTTTTACTCGACTAGCCTGCGGGATGCATCCTCTCGCACGTGTTTTTGCTCGACTAGCCATGCGCATCCCAAAAAACCTGCGCATGCGCATCCCAAAAAATCTGCGCATGCGCATCCCACAAAACCTGCGCATGCACATCCCACAAAACCTCGCACGTGTTTGTGCTCGACTAGCCTGCGGGATGCATCCTTTCGCACGTGTTTTTACTCGACTAGCCTGCGGGATGCATCCTCTCGCACGTGTTTTTGCTCGACTAGCCTGCGGGATGCATCCTCTCGCACGTGTTTTTGATCGACTAGCCATGCGCATCCCAAAAAACCTGCGCATGCGCATCCAACAAAACCTCGCACGTGTTTGTGCTCGACTAGCCTGCGGGATGCATCCTTTCGCACGTGTTTTTACTCGACTAGCCTGCGGGATGCATCGTCTCGCACGTGTTTTTACTCGACTAGCCTGCGGGATGCATCCTCTCGCACGTGTTTTTGCTCGACTAGCCATGCGCATCCCAAAAAACCTGCGCATGCGCATCCCAAAAAATCTGCGCATGCGCATCCCACAAAACCTGCGCATGCACATCCCACAAAACCTCGCACGTGTTTGTGCTCGACTAGCCTGCGGGATGCATCCTTTCGCACGTGTTTTTACTCGACTAGCCTGCGGGATGCATCCTCTCGCACGTGTTTTTGCTCGACTAGCCTGCGGGATGCATCCTCTCGCACGTGTTTTTGATCGACTAGCCATGCGCATCCCAAAAAACCTGCGCATGCGCATCCCACAAAACCTCGCACGTGTTTGTGCTCGACTAGACTGCGGGATGCATCCTTTCGCACGTGTTTTTACTCGACTAGCCTGCGGGATGCATCCTCTCGCACGTGTTTTTGCTCGACTAGCCTGCGGGATGCATCCTCTCGCACGTGTTTTTGCTCGACTAGCCTGCGGGATGCATCCTCTCGCACGTGTTTATACTCGACTAGCCTGCGGGATGCATCCTCTCGCACGTGTTTTTACTCGACTACCCTGATGGATGCATCCTCTCGCACGTGTTTTTGCTCGACTAGCCATGCGCATCTCAAAAAACCTGCACATGCGCATCCCAAAAAACCTGCGCATGCGCATCCCACAAAACCTGCGCATGCGCATCCCACAAAACCTCGCACGTGTTTTTACTAGACTAGCCTGCGGGATGCATCCTCTCGCACGTGTTTTTACTCGACTAGCCTGCGGGATGCATCCTCTCGCACGTGTTTTTGCTCGACTAGCCATGCGCATCCCAAAAAACCTGCGCATGCGCATCCCAAAAAATCTGCGCATGCGCATCCCACAAAACCTGCGCATGCACATCCCACAAAACCTCGCACGTGTTTGTGCTCGACTAGCCTGCGGGATGCATCCTTTCGCACGTGTTTTTACTCGACTAGCCTGCGGGATGCATCCTCTCGCACGTGTTTTTGCTCGACTAGCCTGCGGGATGCATCCTCTCGCACGTGTTTTTGATCGACTAGCCATGCGCATCCCAAAAAACCTGCGCATGCGCATCCCACAAAACCTCGCACGTGTTTGTGCTCGACTAGACTGCGGGATGCATCCTTTCGCACGTGTTTTTACTCGACTAGCCTGCGGGATGCATCCTCTCGCACGTGTTTTTGCTCGACTAGCCTGCGGGATGCATCCTCTCGCACGTGTTTTTGCTCGACTAGCCTGCGGGATGCATCCTCTCGCACGTGTTTATACTCGACTAGCCTGCGGGATGCATCCTCTCGCACGTGTTTTTACTCGACTACCCTGATGGATGCATCCTCTCGCACGTGTTTTTGCTCGACTAGCCATGCGCATCTCAAAAAACCTGCACATGCGCATCCCAAAAAACCTGCGCATGCGCATCCCACAAAACCTGCGCATGCGCATCCCACAAAACCTCGCACGTGTTTTTACTCGACTAGCCTGCGGGATGCATCCTCTCGCACGTGTTTTTACTCGACTAGCCTGCGGGATGCATCCTCTCGCACGTGTTTTTGCTCGAATAGCCATGCGCATCCCAAAAAACCTGCACATGCGCATCCCACAAAACCTGCGCATGCGCATCCCACAAAACCTCGCACGTGTTTTTACTCGACTAGCCTGCGGGATGCATCCTCTCGCACGTGTTTTTACTCGACTAGCCTGCGGGATGCATCGTCTCGCACGTGTTTTTACTCGACTAGCCTGCGGGATGCATCCTCTCGCACGTGTTTTTGCTCGACTAGCCATGCGCATCCCAAAAAACCTGCGCATGCGCATCCCAAAAAATCTGCGCATGCGCATCCCACAAAACCTGCGCATGCACATCCCACAAAACCTCGCACGTGTTTGTGCTCGACTAGCCTGCGGGATGCATCCTTTCGCACGTGTTTTTACTCGACTAGCCTGCGGGATGCATCCTCTCGCACGTGTTTTTGCTCGACTAGCCTGCGGGATGCATCCTCTCGCACGTGTTTTTGATCGACTAGCCATGCGCATCCCAAAAAACCTGCGCATGCGCATCCCACAAAACCTCGCACGTGTTTGTGCTCGACTAGACTGCGGGATGCATCCTTTCGCACGTGTTTTTACTCGACTAGCCTGCGGGATGCATCCTCTCGCACGTGTTTTTGCTCGACTAGCCTGCGGGATGCATCCTCTCGCACGTGTTTTTGCTCGACTAGCCTGCGGGATGCATCCTCTCGCACGTGTTTTTACTCGACTAGCCTGCGGGATGCATCCTCTCGCACGTGTTTTTACTCGACTACCCTGATGGATGCATCCTCTCGCACGTGTTTTTGCTCGACTAGCCATGCGCATCTCAAAAAACCTGCACATGCGCATCCCAAAAAACCTGCGCATGCGCATCCCACAAAACCTGCGCATGCGCATCCCACAAAACCTCGCACGTGTTTTTACTCGACTAGCCTGCGGGATGCATCCTCTCGCACGTGTTTTTACTCGGCTAGCCTGCGGGATGCATCCTCTCGCACGTGTTTTTGCTCGACTAGCCATGCGCATCCCAAAAAACCTGCACATGCGCATCCCAAAAAACCTGCGCATGCGCATCCCACAAAACCTCGCACGTGTTTGTGCTCGACTAGACTGCGGGATGCATCCTTTCGCACGTGTTTTTACTCGACTAGCCTGCGGGATGCATCCTCTCGCACGTGTTTTTGCTCGACTAGCCTGCGGGATGCATCCTCTCGCACGTGTTTTTGCTCGACTAGCCATGCGCATCCCAAAAAACCTGCGCATGCGCATCCCACAAAACCTCGCACGTGTTTTTACTCGACTAGCCTGCGGGATGCATCCTCTCGCACGTGTTTTTACTCGACTAGCCTGCGGGATGCATCGTCTCGCACGTGTTTTTACTCGACTAGCCTGCGGGATGCATCCTCTCGCACGTGTTTTTGCTCGACTAGCCATGCGCATCCCAAAAAACCTGCGCATGCGCATCCCAAAAAATCTGCGCATGCGCATCCCACAAAACCTGCGCATGCGCATCCCACAAAACCTCGCACGTGTTTGTGCTCGACTAGCCTGCGGGATGCATCCTTTCGCACGTGTTTTTACTCGACTAGCCTGCGGGATGCATCCTCTCGCACGTGTTTTTGCTCGACTAGCCTGCGGGATGCATCCTCTCGCACGTGTTTTTGCTCGACTAGCCTGCGGGATGCATCCTCTCGCACGTGTTTTTGCTCGACTAGCCATGCGCATCCCAAAAAACCTGCGCATGCGCATCCCAAAAAATCTGCGCATACGCATCCCACAAAACCTGCGCATGCGCATCCAACAAAACCTCGCACGTGTTTGTGCTCGACTAGCCTGCGGGATGCATCCTTTCGCACGTGTTTTTACTCGACTAGCCTGCGGGATGCATCGTCTCGCACGTGTTTTTACTCGACTAGCCTGCGGGATGCATCCTCTCGCACGTGTTTTTACTCGACTAGCCATGCGCATCCCAAAAAACCTGCGCATGCGCATCCCAAAAAATCTGCGCATGCGCATCCCACAAAACCTGCGCATGCACATCCCACAAAACCTCGCACGTGTTTGTGCTCGACTAGCCTGCGGGATGCATCCTTTCGCACGTGTTTTTACTCGACTAGCCTGCGGGATGCATCCTCTCGCACGTGTTTTTGCTCGACTAGCCTGCGGGATGCATCCTCTCGCACGTGTTTTTGATCGACTAGCCATGCGCATCCCAAAAAACCTGCGCATGCGCATCCCACAAAACCTCGCACGTGTTTGTGCTCGACTAGACTGCGGGATGCATCCTTTCGCACGTGTTTTTACTCGACTAGCCTGCGGGATGCATCCTCTCGCACGTGTTTTTGCTCGACTAGCCTGCGGGATGCATCCTCTCGCACGTGTTTTTGCTCGACTAGCCTGCGGGATGCATCCTCTCGCACGTGTTTATACTCGACTAGCCTGCGGGATGCATCCTCTCGCACGTGTTTTTACTCGACTACCCTGATGGATGCATCCTCTCGCACGTGTTTTTGCTCGACTAGCCATGCGCATCTCAAAAAACCTGCACATGCGCATCCCAAAAAACCTGCGCATGCGCATCCCACAAAACCTGCGCATGCGCATCCCACAAAACCTCGCACGTGTTTTTACTCGACTAGCCTGCGGGATGCATCCTCTCGCACGTGTTTTTACTCGACTAGCCTGCGGGATGCATCCTCTCGCACGTGTTTTTGCTCGAATAGCCATGCGCATCCCAAAAAACCTGCACATGCGCATCCCACAAAACCTGCGCATGCGCATCCCACAAAACCTCGCACGTGTTTTTACTCGACTAGCCTGCGGGATGCATCCTCTCGCACGTGTTTTTACTGGACTAGCCTGCGGGATGCATCCTCTCGCACGTGTTTTTACTCGACTACCCTGCGGGATGCATCCTCTCGCACGTGTTTTTGCTCGACTAGCCATGCGCATCCCAAAAAACCTTCGCATGCGCATCCCAAAAAACCTGCGCATGCGCATCCCACAAAACCTGCGTATGCGCATCCCACAAAACCTCGCACGTGTTTTTACTCGACTAGCCTGCTGGATGCATCCTCTCGCACGTGTTTTTACTCGGCTAGCCTGCGGGATGCATCCTCTCGCACGTGTTTTTGCTCGACTAGCCATGCGCATCCCAAAAAACCTGCACATGCGCATCCCAAAAAACCTGCGCATGCGCATCCCACAAAACCTCGCACGTGTTTTTACTCGACTAGCCTGCGGGATGCATCCTCTCGCACGTGTTTTTACTCGACTAGCCTGCGGGATGCATCCTCTCGCACGTGTTTTTACTCGACTAGCCTGCGGGATGCATCGTCTCGCACGTGTTTTTACTCGACTAGCCTGCGGGATGCATCCTCTCGCACGTGTTTTTGCTCGACTAGCCATGCGCATCCCAAAAAACCTGCGCATGCGCATCCCAAAAAATCTGCGCATGCGCATCCCACAAAACCTGCGCATGCGCATCCCACAAAACCTCGCACGTGTTTGTGCTCGACTAGCCTGCGGGATGCATCCTTTCGCACGTGTTTTTACTCGACTAGCCTGCGGGATGCATCCTCTCGCACGTGTTTTTGCTCGACTAGCCTGCGGGATGCATCCTCTCGCACGTGTTTTTGCTCGACTAGCCATGCGCATCCCAAAAAACCTGCGCATGCGCATCCCAAAAAATCTGCGCATGCGCATCCCACAAAACCTGCGCATGCGCATCCCACAAAACCTCGCACGTGTTTGTGCTCGACTAGACTGCGGGATGCATCCTCTCGCACGTGTTTTTGCTCGACTAGCCTGCGGGATGCATCCTCTCGCACGTGTTTGTGCTATACTAGCCTGCGGGATGCATCCTCTCGCACGTGTTTTTACTCGACTAGCCTGCGGGATGCATCCTCTCGCACGTGTTTTTGCTCGACTAGCCTGCGGGATGCATCCTCTCGCACGTGTTTTTGCTCGACTAGCCTGCGGGATGCATCCTCTCGCACGTGTTTTTACTCGACTAGCCTGCGGGATGCATCCTCTCGCACGTGTTTTTGCTCGACTAGCCATGCGCATCTCAAAAAACCTGCACATGCGCATCCCAAAAAACCTGCGCATGCGCATCCCACAAAACCTCGCACGTGTTTGTGCTCGACTAGCCTGCGGGATGCATCCTTTCGCACGTGTTTTTACTCGACTAGCCTGCGGGATGCATCCTCTCGCACGTGTTTTTGCTCGACTAGCCTGCGGGATGCATCCTCTCGCACGTGTTTTTGCTCGACTAGCCATGCGCATCCCAAAAAACCTGCGCATGCGCATCCCAAAAAATCTGCGCATGCGCATCCCACAAAACCTGCGCATGCGCATCCCACAAAACCTCGCACGTGTTTGTGCTCGACTAGACTGCGGGATGCATCCTTTCGCACGTGTTTTTACTCGACTAGCCTGCGGGATGCATCCTCTCGCACGTGTTTTTGCTCGACTAGCCATGCGCATCTCAAAAAACCTGCACATGCGCATCCCAAAAAACCTGCGCATGCGCATCCCACAAAACCTGCGCA
The DNA here is from genome assembly GCF_051020765.1 of Lasioglossum baleicum. Lineage (NCBI taxonomy): Eukaryota > Metazoa > Arthropoda > Insecta > Hymenoptera > Halictidae > Lasioglossum > Lasioglossum baleicum. The sequence goes on from NW_027469177.1 coordinate 314,849, forward strand.
TGCGCATCCCACAAAACCTCGCACGTGTTTTTACTCGACTAGCCTGCGGGATGCATCCTCTCGCACGTGTTTTTACTCGACTAGCCTGCGGGATGCATCCTCTCGCACGTGTTTTTGCTCGACTAGCCTGCGGGATGCATCCTCTCGCACGTGTTTTTACTCGACTAGCCTGCGGGATGCATCCTTTCGCACGTGTTTTTACTCGACTAGCCTGCGGGATGCATCCTCTCGCACGTGTTTTTGCTCGACTAGCCTGCGGGATGCATCCTCTCGCACGTGTTTTTGCTCGACTAGCCATGCGCATCCCAAAAAACCTGCGCATGCGCATCCCAAAAAATCTGCGCATGCGCATCCCACAAAACCTGCGCATGCGCATCCCACAAAACCTCGCACGTGTTTGTGCTCGACTAGACTGCGGGATGCATCCTTTCGCACGTGTTTTTACTCGACTAGCCTGCGGGATGCATCCTCTCGCACGTGTTTTTGCTCGACTAGCCTGCGGGATGCATCCTCTCGCACGTGTTTTTGCTCGACTAGCCATGCGCATCCCAAAAAACCTGCGCATGCGCATCCCAAAAAACCTGCGCATGCGCATCCCACAAAACCTCGCACGTGTTTTTACTCGACTAGCCTGCGGGATGCATCCTCTCGCACGTGTTTTTACTCGACTAGCCTGCGGGATGCATCGTCTCGCACGTGTTTTTACTCGACTAGCCTGCGGGATGCATCCTCTCGCACGTGTTTTTGCTCGACTAGCCATGCGCATCCCAAAAAACCTGCGCATGCGCATCCCACAAAACCTGCGCATGCGCATCCCACAAAACCTCGCACGTGTTTTTACTCGACTAGCCTGCGGGATGCATCCTCTCGCACGTGTTTTTACTGGACTAGCCTGCGGGATGCATCCTCTCGCACGTGTTTTTACTCGACTACCCTGCGGGATGCATCCTCTCGCACGTGTTTTTGCTCGACTAGCCATGCGCATCCCAAAAAACCTGCGCATGCGCATCCCAAAAAACCTGCGCATGCGCATCCCACAAAACCTGCGTATGCGCATCCCACAAAACCTCGCACGTGTTTTTACTCGACTAGCCTGCTGGATGCATCCTCTCGCACGTGTTTTTACTCGGCTAGCCTGCGGGATGCATCCTCTCGCACGTGTTTTTGCTCGACTAGCCATGCGCATCCCAAAAAACCTGCACATGCGCATCCCAAAAAACCTGCGCATGCGCATCCCACAAAACCTCGCACGTGTTTTTACTCGACTAGCCTGCGGGATGCATCCTCTCGCACGTGTTTTTACTCGACTAGCCTGCGGGATGCATCCTCTCGCACGTGTTTTTACTCGACTAGCCTGCGGGATGCATCGTCTCGCACGTGTTTTTACTCGACTAGCCTGCGGGATGCATCCTCTCGCACGTGTTTTTGCTCGACTAGCCATGCGCATCCCAAAAAACCTGCGCATGCGCATCCCAAAAAATCTGCGCATGCGCATCCCACAAAACCTGCGCATGCGCATCCCACAAAACCTCGCACGTGTTTGTGCTCGACTAGCCTGCGGGATGCATCCTTTCGCACGTGTTTTTACTCGACTAGCCTGCGGGATGCATCCTCTCGCACGTGTTTTTGCTCGACTAGCCTGCGGGATGCATCCTCTCGCACGTGTTTTTGCTCGACTAGCCATGCGCATCCCAAAAAACCTGCGCATGCGCATCCCAAAAAATCTGCGCATGCGCATCCCACAAAACCTGCGCATGCGCATCCCACAAAACCTCGCACGTGTTTGTGCTCGACTAGACTGCGGGATGCATCCTCTCGCACGTGTTTTTGCTCGACTAGCCTGCGGGATGCATCCTCTCGCACGTGTTTGTGCTATACTAGCCTGCGGGATGCATCCTCTCGCACGTGTTTTTACTCGACTAGCCTGCGGGATGCATCCTCTCGCACGTGTTTTTGCTCGACTAGCCTGCGGGATGCATCCTCTCGCACGTGTTTTTGCTCGACTAGCCTGCGGGATGCATCCTCTCGCACGTGTTTTTACTCGACTAGCCTGCGGGATGCATCCTCTCGCACGTGTTTTTGCTCGACTAGCCATGCGCATCTCAAAAAACCTGCACATGCGCATCCCAAAAAACCTGCGCATGCGCATCCCACAAAACCTCGCACGTGTTTGTGCTCGACTAGCCTGCGGGATGCATCCTTTCGCACGTGTTTTTACTCGACTAGCCTGCGGGATGCATCCTCTCGCACGTGTTTTTGCTCGACTAGCCTGCGGGATGCATCCTCTCGCACGTGTTTTTGCTCGACTAGCCATGCGCATCCCAAAAAACCTGCGCATGCGCATCCCAAAAAATCTGCGCATGCGCATCCCACAAAACCTGCGCATGCGCATCCCACAAAACCTCGCACGTGTTTGTGCTCGACTAGACTGCGGGATGCATCCTTTCGCACGTGTTTTTACTCGACTAGCCTGCGGGATGCATCCTCTCGCACGTGTTTTTGCTCGACTAGCCATGCGCATCTCAAAAAACCTGCACATGCGCATCCCAAAAAACCTGCGCATGCGCATCCCACAAAACCTGCGCATGCGCATCCCACAAAACCTCGCACGTGTTTTTACTCGACTAGCCTGCGGGATGCATCCTCTCGCACGTGTTTTTACTCGACTAGCCTGCGGGATGCATCCTCTCGCACGTGTTTTTGCTCGACTAGCCTGCGGGATGCATCCTCTCGCACGTGTTTTTACTCGACTAGCCTGCGGGATGCATCCTTTCGCACGTGTTTTTACTCGACTAGCCTGCGGGATGCATCCTCTCGCACGTGTTTTTACTGGACTAGCCTGCGGGATGCATCCTCTCGCACGTGTTTTTACTCGACTACCCTGCGGGATGCATCCTCTCGCACGTGTTTTTGCTCGACTAGCCATGCGCATCCCAAAAAACCTGCGCATGCGCATCCCAAAAAACCTGCGCATGCGCATCCCAAAAAACCTGCGCATGCGCATCCCACAAAACCTGCGTATGCGCATCCCACAAAACCTCGCACGTGTTTTTACTCGACTAGCCTGCGGGATGCATCCTCTCGCACGTGTTTTTACTGGACTAGCCTGCGGGATGCATCCTCTCGCACGTGTTTTTACTCGACTACCCTGCTGGATGCATCCTCTCGCACGTGTTTTTACTCGGCTAGCCTGCGGGATGCATCCTCTCGCACGTGTTTTTGCTCGACTAGCCATGCGCATCCCAAAAAACCTGCACATGCGTATCCCAAAAAACCTGCTCATGCGCATCCCACAAAACCTGCGCATGCGCATCCCACAAAACCTCGCACGTGTTTTTACTCGACTAGCCTGCGGGATGCATCCTCTCGCACGTGTTTTTGCTCGGCTAGCCTGCGGGATGCATCCTCTCGCACGTGTTTTTGCTCGACTAGCCATGCGCATCCCAAAAAACCTGCGCATGCGCATCCCAAAAAACCTGCGCATGCGCATCCCACAAAACCTCGCACGTGTTTTTACTCGACTAGCCTGCGGGATGCATCCTCTCGCACGTGTTTTTACTCGACTAGCCTGCGGGATGCATCCTCTCGCACGTGTTTTTACTCGACTAGCCTGCGGGATGCATCGTCTCGCACGTGTTTTTACTCGACTAGCCTGCGGGATGCATCCTCTCGCACGTGTTTTTGCTCGACTAGCCATGCGCATCCCAAAAAACCTGCGCATGCGCACCCCAAAAAATCTGCGCATGCGCATCCCACAAAACCTGCGCATGCGCATCCCACAAAACCTCGCACGTGTTTGTGCTCGACTAGCCTGCGGGATGCATCCTTTCGCACGTGTTTTTACTCGACTAGCCTGCGGGATGCATCCTCTCGCACGTGTTTTTGCTCGACTAGCCTGCGGGATGCATCCTCTCGCACGTGTTTTTGCTCGACTAGCCATGCGCATCCCAAAAAACCTGCGCATGCGCATCCCAAAAAATCTGCGCATGCGCATCCCACAAAACCTGCGCATGCGCATCCCACAAAACCTCGCACGTGTTTTTACTCGACTAGCCTGCGGGATGCATCCTCTCGCACGTGTTTTTACTCGACTAGCCTGCGGGATGCATCGTCTCGCACGTGTTTTTACTCGACTAGCCTGCGGGATGCATCCTCTCGCACGTGTTTTTGCTCGACTAGCCATGCGCATCCCAAAAAACCTGCGCATGCGCATCCCAAAAAATCTGCGCATGCGCATCCCACAAAACCTCGCACGTGTTTGTGCTCGACTAGCCTGCGGGATGCATCCTTTCGCACGTGTTTTTACTCGACTAGCCTGCGGGATGCATCCTCTCGCACGTGTTTTTGCTCGACTAGCCTGCGGGATGCATCCTCTCGCACGTGTTTTTGCTCGACTAGCCTGCGGGATGCATCCTCTCGCACGTGTTTTTGCTCGACTAGCCATGCGCATCCCAAAAAACCTGCGCATGCGCATCCCAAAAAATCTGCGCATACGCATCCCACAAAACCTGCGCATGCGCATCCCACAAAACCTCGCACGTGTTTGTGCTCGACTAGCCTGCGGGATGCATCCTTTCGCACGTGTTTTTACTCGACTAGCCTGCGGGATGCATCGTCTCGCACGTGTTTTTACTCGACTAGCCTGCGGGATGCATCCTCTCGCACGTGTTTTTGCTCGACTAGCCATGCGCATCCCAAAAAACCTGCGCATGCGCATCCCAAAAAATCTGCGCATGCGCATCCCACAAAACCTGCGCATGCACATCCCACAAAACCTCGCACGTGTTTGTGCTCGACTAGCCTGCGGGATGCATCCTTTCGCACGTGTTTTTACTCGACTAGCCTGCGGGATGCATCCTCTCGCACGTGTTTTTGCTCGACTAGCCTGCGGGATGCATCCTCTCGCACGTGTTTTTGATCGACTAGCCATGCGCATCCCAAAAAACCTGCGCATGCGCATCCCACAAAACCTCGCACGTGTTTGTGCTCGACTAGACTGCGGGATGCATCCTTTCGCACGTGTTTTTACTCGACTAGCCTGCGGGATGCATCCTCTCGCACGTCTTTTTGCTCGACTAGCCTGCGGGATGCATCCTCTCGCACGTGTTTTTGCTCGACTAGCCTGCGGGATGCATCCTCTCGCAAGTGTTTTTACTCGACTAGCCTGCGGGATGCATCCTCTCGCACGTGTTTTTACTCGACTACCCTGATGGATGCATCCTCTCGCACGTGTTTTTGCTCGACTAGCCATGCGCATCTCAAAAAACCTGCACATGCGCATCCCAAAAAACCTGCGCATGCGCATCCCACAAAACCTCGCACGTGTTTTTACTCGACTAGCCTGCGGGATGCATCCTCTCGCACGTGTTTTTACTCGACTAGCCTGCGGGATGCATCCTCTCGCACGTGTTTTTGCTCGAATAGCCATGCGCATCCCAAAAAACCTGCACATGCGCATCCCAAAAAACCTGCGCATGCGCATCCCACAAAACCTGCGCATGCGCATCCCACAAAACCTCGCACGTGTTTTTACTCGACTAGCCTGCGGGATGCATCCTCTCGCACGTGTTTTTACTGGACTAGCCTGCGGGATGCATCCTCTCGCACGTGTTTTTGCTCGACTAGCCATGCGCATCCCAAAAAACCTGCGCATGCGCATCCCAAAAAATCTGCGCATGCGCATCCCACAAAACCTGCGCATGCACATCCCACAAAACCTCGCACGTGTTTGTGCTCGACTAGCCTGCGGGATGCATCCTTTCGCACGTGTTTATACTCGACTAGCCTGCGGGATGCATCCTCTCGCACGTGTTTTTACTCGACTACCCTGATGGATGCATCCTCTCGCACGTGTTTTTGCTCGACTAGCCTGCGGGATGCATCCTCTCGCACGTGTTTATACTCGACTAGCCTGCGGGATGCATCCTCTCGCACGTGTTTTTACTCGACTACCCTGATGGATGCATCCTCTCGCACGTGTTTTTGCTCGACTAGCCATGCGCATCTCAAAAAACCTGCACATGCGCATCCCAAAAAACCTGCGCATGCGCATCCCACAAAACCTACGCATGCGCATCCCACAAAACCTCGCACGTGTTTTTACTCGACTAGCCTGCGGGATGCATCCTCTCGCACGTGTTTTTACTCGACTAGCCTGCGGGATGCATCCTCTCGCACGTGTTTTTGCTCGAATAGCCATGCGCATCCCAAAAAACCTGCACATGCGCATCCCACAAAACCTGCGCATGCGCATCCCACAAAACCTCGCACGTGTTTTTACTCGACTAGCCTGCGGGATGCATCCTCTCGCACGTGTTTTTACTCGACTAGCCTGCGGGATGCATCGTCTCGCACGTGTTTTTACTCGACTAGCCTGCGGGATGCATCCTCTCGCACGTGTTTTTGCTCGACTAGCCATGCGCATCCCAAAAAACCTGCGCATGCGCATCCCAAAAAATCTGCGCATGCGCATCCCACAAAACCTGCGCATGCACATCCCACAAAACCTCGCACGTGTTTGTGCTCGACTAGCCTGCGGGATGCATCCTTTCGCACGTGTTTTTACTCGACTAGCCTGCGGGATGCATCCTCTCGCACGTGTTTTTGCTCGACTAGCCTGCGGGATGCATCCTCTCGCACGTGTTTTTGATCGACTAGCCATGCGCATCCCAAAAAACCTGCGCATGCGCATCCAACAAAACCTCGCACGTGTTTGTGCTCGACTAGCCTGCGGGATGCATCCTTTCGCACGTGTTTTTACTCGACTAGCCTGCGGGATGCATCGTCTCGCACGTGTTTTTACTCGACTAGCCTGCGGGATGCATCCTCTCGCACGTGTTTTTGCTCGACTAGCCATGCGCATCCCAAAAAACCTGCGCATGCGCATCCCAAAAAATCTGCGCATGCGCATCCCACAAAACCTGCGCATGCACATCCCACAAAACCTCGCACGTGTTTGTGCTCGACTAGCCTGCGGGATGCATCCTTTCGCACGTGTTTTTACTCGACTAGCCTGCGGGATGCATCCTCTCGCACGTGTTTTTGCTCGACTAGCCTGCGGGATGCATCCTCTCGCACGTGTTTTTGATCGACTAGCCATGCGCATCCCAAAAAACCTGCGCATGCGCATCCCACAAAACCTCGCACGTGTTTGTGCTCGACTAGACTGCGGGATGCATCCTTTCGCACGTGTTTTTACTCGACTAGCCTGCGGGATGCATCCTCTCGCACGTGTTTTTGCTCGACTAGCCTGCGGGATGCATCCTCTCGCACGTGTTTTTGCTCGACTAGCCTGCGGGATGCATCCTCTCGCACGTGTTTATACTCGACTAGCCTGCGGGATGCATCCTCTCGCACGTGTTTTTACTCGACTACCCTGATGGATGCATCCTCTCGCACGTGTTTTTGCTCGACTAGCCATGCGCATCTCAAAAAACCTGCACATGCGCATCCCAAAAAACCTGCGCATGCGCATCCCACAAAACCTGCGCATGCGCATCCCACAAAACCTCGCACGTGTTTTTACTCGACTAGCCTGCGGGATGCATCCTCTCGCACGTGTTTTTACTCGACTAGCCTGCGGGATGCATCCTCTCGCACGTGTTTTTGCTCGACTAGCCATGCGCATCCCAAAAAACCTGCGCATGCGCATCCCAAAAAATCTGCGCATGCGCATCCCACAAAACCTGCGCATGCACATCCCACAAAACCTCGCACGTGTTTGTGCTCGACTAGCCTGCGGGATGCATCCTTTCGCACGTGTTTTTACTCGACTAGCCTGCGGGATGCATCCTCTCGCACGTGTTTTTGCTCGACTAGCCTGCGGGATGCATCCTCTCGCACGTGTTTTTGATCGACTAGCCATGCGCATCCCAAAAAACCTGCGCATGCGCATCCCACAAAACCTCGCACGTGTTTGTGCTCGACTAGACTGCGGGATGCATCCTTTCGCACGTGTTTTTACTCGACTAGCCTGCGGGATGCATCCTCTCGCACGTGTTTTTGCTCGACTAGCCTGCGGGATGCATCCTCTCGCACGTGTTTTTGCTCGACTAGCCTGCGGGATGCATCCTCTCGCACGTGTTTATACTCGACTAGCCTGCGGGATGCATCCTCTCGCACGTGTTTTTACTCGACTACCCTGATGGATGCATCCTCTCGCACGTGTTTTTGCTCGACTAGCCATGCGCATCTCAAAAAACCTGCACATGCGCATCCCAAAAAACCTGCGCATGCGCATCCCACAAAACCTGCGCATGCGCATCCCACAAAACCTCGCACGTGTTTTTACTCGACTAGCCTGCGGGATGCATCCTCTCGCACGTGTTTTTACTCGACTAGCCTGCGGGATGCATCCTCTCGCACGTGTTTTTGCTCGAATAGCCATGCGCATCCCAAAAAACCTGCACATGCGCATCCCACAAAACCTGCGCATGCGCATCCCACAAAACCTCGCACGTGTTTTTACTCGACTAGCCTGCGGGATGCATCCTCTCGCACGTGTTTTTACTCGACTAGCCTGCGGGATGCATCGTCTCGCACGTGTTTTTACTCGACTAGCCTGCGGGATGCATCCTCTCGCACGTGTTTTTGCTCGACTAGCCATGCGCATCCCAAAAAACCTGCGCATGCGCATCCCAAAAAATCTGCGCATGCGCATCCCACAAAACCTGCGCATGCACATCCCACAAAACCTCGCACGTGTTTGTGCTCGACTAGCCTGCGGGATGCATCCTTTCGCACGTGTTTTTACTCGACTAGCCTGCGGGATGCATCCTCTCGCACGTGTTTTTGCTCGACTAGCCTGCGGGATGCATCCTCTCGCACGTGTTTTTGATCGACTAGCCATGCGCATCCCAAAAAACCTGCGCATGCGCATCCCACAAAACCTCGCACGTGTTTGTGCTCGACTAGACTGCGGGATGCATCCTTTCGCACGTGTTTTTACTCGACTAGCCTGCGGGATGCATCCTCTCGCACGTGTTTTTGCTCGACTAGCCTGCGGGATGCATCCTCTCGCACGTGTTTTTGCTCGACTAGCCTGCGGGATGCATCCTCTCGCACGTGTTTTTACTCGACTAGCCTGCGGGATGCATCCTCTCGCACGTGTTTTTACTCGACTACCCTGATGGATGCATCCTCTCGCACGTGTTTTTGCTCGACTAGCCATGCGCATCTCAAAAAACCTGCACATGCGCATCCCAAAAAACCTGCGCATGCGCATCCCACAAAACCTGCGCATGCGCATCCCACAAAACCTCGCACGTGTTTTTACTCGACTAGCCTGCGGGATGCATCCTCTCGCACGTGTTTTTACTCGGCTAGCCTGCGGGATGCATCCTCTCGCACGTGTTTTTGCTCGACTAGCCATGCGCATCCCAAAAAACCTGCACATGCGCATCCCAAAAAACCTGCGCATGCGCATCCCACAAAACCTCGCACGTGTTTGTGCTCGACTAGACTGCGGGATGCATCCTTTCGCACGTGTTTTTACTCGACTAGCCTGCGGGATGCATCCTCTCGCACGTGTTTTTGCTCGACTAGCCTGCGGGATGCATCCTCTCGCACGTGTTTTTGCTCGACTAGCCATGCGCATCCCAAAAAACCTGCGCATGCGCATCCCACAAAACCTCGCACGTGTTTTTACTCGACTAGCCTGCGGGATGCATCCTCTCGCACGTGTTTTTACTCGACTAGCCTGCGGGATGCATCGTCTCGCACGTGTTTTTACTCGACTAGCCTGCGGGATGCATCCTCTCGCACGTGTTTTTGCTCGACTAGCCATGCGCATCCCAAAAAACCTGCGCATGCGCATCCCAAAAAATCTGCGCATGCGCATCCCACAAAACCTGCGCATGCGCATCCCACAAAACCTCGCACGTGTTTGTGCTCGACTAGCCTGCGGGATGCATCCTTTCGCACGTGTTTTTACTCGACTAGCCTGCGGGATGCATCCTCTCGCACGTGTTTTTGCTCGACTAGCCTGCGGGATGCATCCTCTCGCACGTGTTTTTGCTCGACTAGCCTGCGGGATGCATCCTCTCGCACGTGTTTTTGCTCGACTAGCCATGCGCATCCCAAAAAACCTGCGCATGCGCATCCCAAAAAATCTGCGCATACGCATCCCACAAAACCTGCGCATGCGCATCCAACAAAACCTCGCACGTGTTTGTGCTCGACTAGCCTGCGGGATGCATCCTTTCGCACGTGTTTTTACTCGACTAGCCTGCGGGATGCATCGTCTCGCACGTGTTTTTACTCGACTAGCCTGCGGGATGCATCCTCTCGCACGTGTTTTTACTCGACTAGCCATGCGCATCCCAAAAAACCTGCGCATGCGCATCCCAAAAAATCTGCGCATGCGCATCCCACAAAACCTGCGCATGCACATCCCACAAAACCTCGCACGTGTTTGTGCTCGACTAGCCTGCGGGATGCATCCTTTCGCACGTGTTTTTACTCGACTAGCCTGCGGGATGCATCCTCTCGCACGTGTTTTTGCTCGACTAGCCTGCGGGATGCATCCTCTCGCACGTGTTTTTGATCGACTAGCCATGCGCATCCCAAAAAACCTGCGCATGCGCATCCCACAAAACCTCGCACGTGTTTGTGCTCGACTAGACTGCGGGATGCATCCTTTCGCACGTGTTTTTACTCGACTAGCCTGCGGGATGCATCCTCTCGCACGTGTTTTTGCTCGACTAGCCTGCGGGATGCATCCTCTCGCACGTGTTTTTGCTCGACTAGCCTGCGGGATGCATCCTCTCGCACGTGTTTATACTCGACTAGCCTGCGGGATGCATCCTCTCGCACGTGTTTTTACTCGACTACCCTGATGGATGCATCCTCTCGCACGTGTTTTTGCTCGACTAGCCATGCGCATCTCAAAAAACCTGCACATGCGCATCCCAAAAAACCTGCGCATGCGCATCCCACAAAACCTGCGCATGCGCATCCCACAAAACCTCGCACGTGTTTTTACTCGACTAGCCTGCGGGATGCATCCTCTCGCACGTGTTTTTACTCGACTAGCCTGCGGGATGCATCCTCTCGCACGTGTTTTTGCTCGAATAGCCATGCGCATCCCAAAAAACCTGCACATGCGCATCCCACAAAACCTGCGCATGCGCATCCCACAAAACCTCGCACGTGTTTTTACTCGACTAGCCTGCGGGATGCATCCTCTCGCACGTGTTTTTACTGGACTAGCCTGCGGGATGCATCCTCTCGCACGTGTTTTTACTCGACTACCCTGCGGGATGCATCCTCTCGCACGTGTTTTTGCTCGACTAGCCATGCGCATCCCAAAAAACCTGCGCATGCGCATCCCAAAAAACCTGCGCATGCGCATCCCACAAAACCTGCGTATGCGCATCCCACAAAACCTCGCACGTGTTTTTACTCGACTAGCCTGCTGGATGCATCCTCTCGCACGTGTTTTTACTCGGCTAGCCTGCGGGATGCATCCTCTCGCACGTGTTTTTGCTCGACTAGCCATGCGCATCCCAAAAAACCTGCACATGCGCATCCCAAAAAACCTGCGCATGCGCATCCCACAAAACCTCGCACGTGTTTTTACTCGACTAGCCTGCGGGATGCATCCTCTCGCACGTGTTTTTACTCGACTAGCCTGCGGGATGCATCCTCTCGCACGTGTTTTTACTCGACTAGCCTGCGGGATGCATCGTCTCGCACGTGTTTTTACTCGACTAGCCTGCGGGATGCATCCTCTCGCACGTGTTTTTGCTCGACTAGCCATGCGCATCCCAAAAAACCTGCGCATGCGCATCCCAGAAAATCTGCGCATGCGCATCCCACAAAACCTGCGCATGCGCATCCCACAAAACCTCGCACGTGTTTGTGCTCGACTAGCCTGCGGGATGCATCCTTTCGCACGTGTTTTTACTCGACTAGCCTGCGGGATGCATCCTCTCGCACGTGTTTTTGCTCGACTAGCCTGCGGGATGCATCCTCTCGCACGTGTTTTTGCTCGACTAGCCATGCGCATCCCAAAAAACCTGCGCATGCGCATCCCAAAAAATCTGCGCATGCGCATCCCACAAAACCTGCGCATGCGCATCCCACAAAACCTCGCACGTGTTTGTGCTCGACTAGACTGCGGGATGCATCCTCTCGCACGTGTTTTTGCTCGACTAGCCTGCGGGATGCATCCTCTCGCACGTGTTTGTGCTATACTAGCCTGCGGGATGCATCCTCTCGCACGTGTTTTTACTCGACTAGCCTGCGGGATGCATCCTCTCGCACGTGTTTTTGCTCGACTAGCCTGCGGGATGCATCCTCTCGCACGTGTTTTTGCTCGACTAGCCTGCGGGATGCATCCTCTCGCACGTGTTTTTACTCGACTAGCCTGCGGGATGCATCCTCTCGCACGTGTTTTTGCTCGACTAGCCATGCGCATCTCAAAAAACCTGCACATGCGCATCCCAAAAAACCTGCGCATGCGCATCCCACAAAACCTCGCACGTGTTTGTGCTCGACTAGCCTGCGGGATGCATCCTTTCGCACGTGTTTTTACTCGACTAGCCTGCGGGATGCATCCTCTCGCACGTGTTTTTGCTCGACTAGCCTGCGGGATGCATCCTCTCGCACGTGTTTTTGCTCGACTAGCCATGCGCATCCCAAAAAACCTGCGCATGCGCATCCCAAAAAATCTGCGCATGCGCATCCCACAAAACCTGCGCATGCGCATCCCACAAAACCTCGCACGTGTTTGTGCTCGACTAGACTGCGGGATGCATCCTTTCGCACGTGTTTTTACTCGACTAGCCTGCGGGATGCATCCTCTCGCACGTGTTTTTGCTCGACTAGCCATGCGCATCTCAAAAAACCTGCACATGCGCATCCCAAAAAACCTGCGCATGCGCATCCCACAAAACCTGCGCATGCGCATCCCACAAAACCTCGCACGTGTTTTTACTCGACTAGCCTGCGGGATGCATCCTCTCGCACGTGTTTTTACTCGACTAGCCTGCGGGATGCATCCTCTCGCACGTGTTTTTGCTCGACTAGCCTGCGGGATGCATCCTCTCGCACGTGTTTTTACTCGACTAGCCTGCGGGATGCATCCTTTCGCACGTGTTTTTACTCGACTAGCCTGCGGGATGCATCCTCTCGCACGTGTTTTTGCTCGACTAGCCTGCGGGATGCATCCTCTCGCACGTGTTTTTGCTCGACTAGCCATGCGCATCCCAAAAAACCTGCGCATGCGCATCCCAAAAAATCTGCGCATGCGCATCCCACAAAACCTGCGCATGCGCATCCCACAAAACCTCGCACGTGTTTGTGCTCGACTAGACTGCGGGATGCATCCTTTCGCACGTGTTTTTACTCGACTAGCCTGCGGGATGCATCCTCTCGCACGTGTTTTTGCTCGACTAGCCTGCGGGATGCATCCTCTCGCACGTGTTTTTGCTCGACTAGCCATGCGCATCCCAAAAAACCTGCGCATGCGCATCCCAAAAAACCTGCGCATGCGCATCCCACAAAACCTCGCACGTGTTTTTACTCGACTAGCCTGCGGGATGCATCCTCTCGCACGTGTTTTTACTCGACTAGCCTGCGGGATGCATCGTCTCGCACGTGTTTTTACTCGACTAGCCTGCGGGATGCATCCTCTCGCACGTGTTTTTGCTCGACTAGCCATGCGCATCCCAAAAAACCTGCGCATGCGCATCCCACAAAACCTGCGCATGCGCATCCCACAAAACCTCGCACGTGTTTTTACTCGACTAGCCTGCGGGATGCATCCTCTCGCACGTGTTTTTACTGGACTAGCCTGCGGGATGCATCCTCTCGCACGTGTTTTTACTCGACTACCCTGCGGGATGCATCCTCTCGCACGTGTTTTTGCTCGACTAGCCATGCGCATCCCAAAAAACCTGCGCATGCGCATCCCAAAAAACCTGCGCATGCGCATCCCACAAAACCTGCGTATGCGCATCCCACAAAACCTCGCACGTGTTTTTACTCGACTAGCCTGCTGGATGCATCCTCTCGCACGTGTTTTTACTCGGCTAGCCTGCGGGATGCATCCTCTCGCACGTGTTTTTGCTCGACTAGCCATGCGCATCCCAAAAAACCTGCACATGCGCATCCCAAAAAACCTGCGCATGCGCATCCCACAAAACCTCGCACGTGTTTTTACTCGACTAGCCTGCGGGATGCATCCTCTCGCACGTGTTTTTACTCGACTAGCCTGCGGGATGCATCCTCTCGCACGTGTTTTTACTCGACTAGCCTGCGGGATGCATCGTCTCGCACGTGTTTTTACTCGACTAGCCTGCGGGATGCATCCTCTCGCACGTGTTTTTGCTCGACTAGCCATGCGCATCCCAAAAAACCTGCGCATGCGCATCCCAAAAAATCTGCGCATGCGCATCCCACAAAACCTGCGCATGCGCATCCCACAAAACCTCGCACGTGTTTGTGCTCGACTAGCCTGCGGGATGCATCCTTTCGCACGTGTTTTTACTCGACTAGCCTGCGGGATGCATCCTCTCGCACGTGTTTTTGCTCGACTAGCCTGCGGGATGCATCCTCTCGCACGTGTTTTTGCTCGACTAGCCATGCGCATCCCAAAAAACCTGCGCATGCGCATCCCAAAAAATCTGCGCATGCGCATCCCACAAAACCTGCGCATGCGCATCCCACAAAACCTCGCACGTGTTTGTGCTCGACTAGACTGCGGGATGCATCCTCTCGCACGTGTTTTTGCTCGACTAGCCTGCGGGATGCATCCTCTCGCACGTGTTTGTGCTATACTAGCCTGCGGGATGCATCCTCTCGCACGTGTTTTTACTCGACTAGCCTGCGGGATGCATCCTCTCGCACGTGTTTTTGCTCGACTAGCCTGCGGGATGCATCCTCTCGCACGTGTTTTTGCTCGACTAGCCTGCGGGATGCATCCTCTCGCACGTGTTTTTACTCGACTAGCCTGCGGGATGCATCCTCTCGCACGTGTTTTTGCTCGACTAGCCATGCGCATCTCAAAAAACCTGCACATGCGCATCCCAAAAAACCTGCGCATGCGCATCCCACAAAACCTCGCACGTGTTTGTGCTCGACTAGCCTGCGGGATGCATCCTTTCGCACGTGTTTTTACTCGACTAGCCTGCGGGATGCATCCTCTCGCACGTGTTTTTGCTCGACTAGCCTGCGGGATGCATCCTCTCGCACGTGTTTTTGCTCGACTAGCCATGCGCATCCCAAAAAACCTGCGCATGCGCATCCCAAAAAATCTGCGCATGCGCATCCCACAAAACCTGCGCATGCGCATCCCACAAAACCTCGCACGTGTTTGTGCTCGACTAGACTGCGGGATGCATCCTTTCGCACGTGTTTTTACTCGACTAGCCTGCGGGATGCATCCTCTCGCACGTGTTTTTGCTCGACTAGCCATGCGCATCTCAAAAAACCTGCACATGCGCATCCCAAAAAACCTGCGCATGCGCATCCCACAAAACCTGCGCATGCGCATCCCACAAAACCTCGCACGTGTTTTTACTCGACTAGCCTGCGGGATGCATCCTCTCGCACGTGTTTTTACTCGACTAGCCTGCGGGATGCATCCTCTCGCACGTGTTTTTGCTCGACTAGCCTGCGGGATGCATCCTCTCGCACGTGTTTTTACTCGACTAGCCTGCGGGATGCATCCTTTCGCACGTGTTTTTACTCGACTAGCCTGCGGGATGCATCCTCTCGCACGTGTTTTTACTGGACTAGCCTGCGGGATGCATCCTCTCGCACGTGTTTTTACTCGACTACCCTGCGGGATGCATCCTCTCGCACGTGTTTTTGCTCGACTAGCCATGCGCATCCCAAAAAACCTGCGCATGCGCATCCCAAAAAACCTGCGCATGCGCATCCCAAAAAACCTGCGCATGCGCATCCCACAAAACCTGCGTATGCGCATCCCACAAAACCTCGCACGTGTTTTTACTCGACTAGCCTGCGGGATGCATCCTCTCGCACGTGTTTTTACTGGACTAGCCTGCGGGATGCATCCTCTCGCACGTGTTTTTACTCGACTACCCTGCTGGATGCATCCTCTCGCACGTGTTTTTACTCGGCTAGCCTGCGGGATGCATCCTCTCGCACGTGTTTTTGCTCGACTAGCCATGCGCATCCCAAAAAACCTGCACATGCGTATCCCAAAAAACCTGCTCATGCGCATCCCACAAAACCTGCGCATGCGCATCCCACAAAACCTCGCACGTGTTTTTACTCGACTAGCCTGCGGGATGCATCCTCTCGCACGTGTTTTTGCTCGGCTAGCCTGCGGGATGCATCCTCTCGCACGTGTTTTTGCTCGACTAGCCATGCGCATCCCAAAAAACCTGCGCATGCGCATCCCAAAAAACCTGCGCATGCGCATCCCACAAAACCTCGCACGTGTTTTTACTCGACTAGCCTGCGGGATGCATCCTCTCGCACGTGTTTTTACTCGACTAGCCTGCGGGATGCATCCTCTCGCACGTGTTTTTACTCGACTAGCCTGCGGGATGCATCGTCTCGCACGTGTTTTTACTCGACTAGCCTGCGGGATGCATCCTCTCGCACGTGTTTTTGCTCGACTAGCCATGCGCATCCCAAAAAACCTGCGCATGCGCACCCCAAAAAATCTGCGCATGCGCATCCCACAAAACCTGCGCATGCGCATCCCACAAAACCTCGCACGTGTTTGTGCTCGACTAGCCTGCGGGATGCATCCTTTCGCACGTGTTTTTACTCGACTAGCCTGCGGGATGCATCCTCTCGCACGTGTTTTTGCTCGACTAGCCTGCGGGATGCATCCTCTCGCACGTGTTTTTGCTCGACTAGCCATGCGCATCCCAAAAAACCTGCGCATGCGCATCCCAAAAAATCTGCGCATGCGCATCCCACAAAACCTGCGCATGCGCATCCCACAAAACCTCGCACGTGTTTGTGCTCGACTAGACTGCGGGATGCATCCTTTCGCACGTGTTTTTACTCGACTAGCCTGCGGGATGCATCCTCTCGCACGTGTTTTTGCTCGACTAGCCATGCGCATCTCAAAAAACCTGCACATGCGCATCCCAAAAAACCTGCGCATGCGCATCCCACAAAACTTCGCACGTGTTTGTGATGGACTAGCCTGCGGGATGCATCCTTTCGCACGTGTTTTTACTCGACTAGCCTGCGGGATGCATCCTCTCGCACGTGTTTTTGCTCGACTAGCCTGCGGGATGCATCCTCTCGCACGTGTTTTTGCTCGACTAGCCATGCGCATCCCAAAAAACCTGCGCATGCGCATCCCAAAAAACCTGCGCATGCGCATCCCACAAAACCTCGCACGTGTTTTTACTCGACTAGCCTGCGGGATGCATCCTCTCGCACGTGTTTTTACTCGACTAGCCTGCGGGATGCATCCTTTCGCACGTGTTTTTACTCGACTAGCCTGCGGGATGCATCCTCTCGCACGTGTTTTTGCTCGACTAGCCTGCGGGATGCATCCTCTCGCACGTGTTTTTGCTCGACTAGCCATGCGCATCCCAAAAAACCTGCGCATGCGCATCCCAAAAAATCTGCGCATGCGCATCCCACAAAACCTGCGCATGCGCATCCCACAAAACCTCGCACGTGTTTGTGCTCGACTAGACTGCGGGATGCATCCTTTCGCACGTGTTTTTACTCGACTAGCCTGCGGGATGCATCCTCTCGCACGTGTTTTTGCTCGACTAGCCTGCGGGATGCATCGTCTCGCACGTGTTTTTACTCGACTAGCCTGCGGGATGCATCCTCTCGCACGTGTTTTTGCTCGACTAGCCATGCGCATCCCAAAAAACCTGCGCATGCGCATCCCACAAAACCTGCGCATGCGCATCCCACAAAACCTCGCACGTGTTTGTGCTCGACTAGCCTGCGGGATGCATCCTTTCGCACGTGTTTTTACTCGACTAGCCTGCGGGATGCATCCTCTCGCACGTGTTTTTGCTCGACTAGCCTGCGGGATGCATCCTCTCGCACGTGTTTTTGCTCGACTAGCCATGCGCATCTCAAAAAACCTGCACATGCGCATCCCAAAAAACCTGCGCATGCGCATCCCACAAAACCTCGCACGTGTTTTTACTCGACTAGCCTGCGGGATGCATCCTCTCGCACGTGTTTTTACTCGACTAGCCTGCGGGATGCATCCTCTCGCACGTGTTTTTGCTCGACTAGCCATGCGCATCCCACAAAACCTGCACATGCGCATCCCAAAAAACCTGCGCATGCGCATCCCACAAAACCTGCGCATGCGCATCCCACAAAACCTCGCACGTGTTTTTACTCGACTAGCCTGCGGGATGCATCCTCTCGCACGTGTTTTTACTGGACTAGCCTGCGGGATGCATCGTCTCGCACGTGTTTTTACTCGACTAGCCTGCGGGATGCATCCTCTCGCACGTGTTTTTGCTCGACTAGCCATGCGCATCCCAAAAAACCTGCGCATGCGCATCCCAAAAAACCTGCGCATGCGCATCCCAAAAAACCTGCGCATGCGCATCCCAAAAAACCTGCGCATGCGCATCCCACAAAACCTGCGTATGCGCATCCCACAAAACCTCGCACGTGTTTTTACTCGACTAGCCTGCGGGATGCATCCTCTCGCACGTGTTTTTACTGGACTAGCCTGCGGGATGCATCCTCTCGCACGTGTTTTTACTCGACTACCCTGCTGGATGCATCCTCTCGCACGTGTTTTTACTCGGCTAGCCTGCGGGATGCATCCTCTCGCACGTGTTTTTGCTCGACTAGCCATGCGCATCCCAAAAAACCTGCACATGCGCATCCCAAAAAACCTGCTCATGCGCATCCCACAAAACCTGCGCATGCGCATCCCACAAAACCTCGCACGTGTTTTTACTCGACTAGCCTGCGGGATGCATCCTCTCGCACGTGTTTTTGCTCGGCTAGCCTGCGGGATGCATCCTCTCGCACGTGTTTTTGCTCGACTAGCCATGCGCATCCCAAAAAACCTGCGCATGCGCATCCCAAAAAACCTGCGCATGCGCATCCCACAAAACCTCGCACGTGTTTTTACTCGACTAGCCTGCGGGATGCATCCTCTCGCACGTGTTTTTACTCGACTAGCCTGCGGGATGCATCCTCTCGCACGTGTTTTTACTCGACTAGCCTGCGGGATGCATCGTCTCGCACGTGTTTTTACTCGACTAGCCTGCGGGATGCATCCTCTCGCACGTGTTTTTGCTCGACTAGCCATGCGCATCCCAAAAAACCTGCGCATGCGCATCCCAAAAAATCTGCGCATGCGCATCCCACAAAACCTGCGCATGCGCATCCCACAAAACCTCGCACGTGTTTGTGCTCGACTAGCCTGCGGGATGCATCCTTTCGCACGTGTTTTTACTCGACTAGCCTGCGGGATGCATCCTCTCGCACGTGTTTTTGCTCGACTAGCCTGCGGGATGCATCCTCTCGCACGTGTTTTTGCTCGACTAGCCATGCGCATCCCAAAAAACCTGCGCATGCGCATCCCAAAAAATCTGCGCATGCGCATCCCACAAAACCTGCGCATGCGCATCCCACAAAACCTCGCACGTGTTTGTGCTCGACTAGACTGCGGGATGCATCCTTTCGCACGTGTTTTTACTCGACTAGCCTGCGGGATGCATCCTCTCGCACGTGTTTTTGCTCGACTAGCCATGCGCATCTCAAAAAACCTGCACATGCGCATCCCAAAAAACCTGCGCATGCGCATCCCACAAAACCTCGCACGTGTTTGTGCTCGACTAGCCTGCGGGATGCATCCTTTCGCACGTGTTTTTACTCGACTAGCCTGCGGGATGCATCCTCTCGCACGTGTTTTTGCTCGACAAGCCTGCGGGATGCATCCTCTCGCACGTGTTTTTGCTCGACTAGCCATGCGCATCCCAAAAAACCTGCGCATGCGCATCCCAAAAAATCTGCGCATGCGCATCCCACAAAACCTGCGCATGCGCATCCCACAAAACCTCGCACGTGTTTGTGCTCGACTAGACTGCGGGATGCATCCTTTCGCACGTGTTTTTACTCGACTAGCCTGCGGGATGCATCCTCTCGCACGTGTTTTTGCTCGACTAGCCATGCGCATCTCAAAAAACCTGCACATGCGCATCCCAAAAAACCTGCGCATGCGCATCCCACAAAACCTGCGCATGCGCATCCCACAAAACCTCGCACGTGTTTTTACTCGACTAGCCTGCGGGATGCATCCTCTCGCACGTGTTTTTACTCGACTAGCCTGCGGGATGCATCCTCTCGCACGTGTTTTTGCTCGAATAGCCATGCGCATCCCAAAAAACCTGCACATGCGCATCCCAAAAAACCTGCGCATGCGCATCCCACAAAACCTGCGCATGCGCATCCCACAAAACCTCGCACGTGTTTTTACTCGACTAGCCTGCGGGATGCATCCTCTCGCACGTGTTTTTACTGGACTAGCCTGCGGGATGCATCCTCTCGCACGTGTTTTTACTCGACTACCCTGCGGGATGCATCCTCTCGCACGTGTTTTTGCTCGACTAGCCATGCGCATCCCAAAAAACCTGCACATGCGCATCCCAAAAAACCTGCTCATGCGCATCCCACAAAACCTGCGCATGCGCATCCCACAAAACCTCGCACGTGTTTTTACTCGACTAGCCTGCGGGATGCATCCTCTCGCACGTGTTTTTGCTCGGCTAGCCTGCGGGATGCATCCTCTCGCACGTGTTTTTGCTCGACTAGCCATGCGCATCCCAAAAAACCTGCGCATGCGCATCCCAAAAAACCTGCGCATGCGCATCCCACAAAACCTCGCACGTGTTTTTACTCGACTAGCCTGCGGGATGCATCCTCTCGCACGTGTTTTTACTCGACTAGCCTGCGGGATGCATCCTCTCGCACGTGTTTTTGCTCGACTAGCCATGCGCATCCCAAAAAACCTGCACATGCGCATCCCAAAAAACCTGCGCATGCGCATCCCACAAAACCTCGCACGTGTTTTTACTCGACTAGCCTGCGGGATGCATCCTCTCGCACGTGTTTTTGCTCGGCTAGCCTGCGGGATGCATCCTCTCGCACGTGTTTTTGCTCGACTAGCCATGCGCATCCCAAAAAACCTGCGCATGCGCATCCCAAAAAACCTGCGCATGCGCATCCCACAAAACCTCGCACGTGTTTTTACTCGACTAGCCTGCGGGATGCATCCTCTCGCACGTGTTTTTACTCGACTAGCCTGCGGGATGCATCCTCTCGCACGTGTTTTTACTCGACTAGCCTGCGGGATGCATCGTCTCGCACGTGTTTTTACTCGACTAGCCTGCGGGATGCATCCTCTCGCACGTGTTTTTGCTCGACTAGCCATGCGCATCCCAAAAAACCTGCGCATGCGCATCCCAAAAAATCTGCGCATGCGCATCCCACAAAACCTGCGCATGCGCATCCCACAAAACCTCGCACGTGTTTGTGCTCGACTAGCCTGCGGGATGCATCCTTTCGCACGTGTTTTTACTCGACTAGCCTGCGGGATGCATCCTCTCGCACGTGTTTTTGCTCGACTAGCCTGCGGGATGCATCCTCTCGCACGTGTTTTTGCTCGACTAGCCATGCGCATCCCAAAAAACCTGCGCATGCGCATCCCAAAAAATCTGCGCATGCGCATCCCACAAAACCTGCGCATGCGCATCCCACAAAACCTCGCACGTGTTTGTGCTCGACTAGACTGCGGGATGCATCCTTTCGCACGTGTTTTTACTCGACTAGCCTGCGGGATGCATCCTCTCGCACGTGTTTTTGCTCGACTAGCCTGCGGGATGCATCCTCTCGCACGTGTTTGTGCTATACTAGCCTGCGGGATGCATCCTCTCGCACGTGTTTTTACTCGACTAGCCTGCGGGATGCATCCTCTCGCACGTGTTTTTGCTCGACTAGCCTGCGGGATGCATCCTCCCGCACGTGTTTTTGCTCGACTAGCCTGCGGGATGCATCCTCTCGCACGTGTTTTTACTCGACTAGCCTGCGGGATGCATCCTCTCGCACGTGTTTTTACTCGACTACCCTGATGGATGCATCCTCTCGCACGTGTTTTTGCTCGACTAGCCATGCGCATCTCAAAAAACCTGCACATGCGCATCCCAAAAAACCTGCGCATGCGCATCCCACAAAACCTGTTCATGCGCATCCCACAAAACCTCGCACGTGTTTTTACTCGACTAGCCTGCGGGATGCATCCTCTCGCACGTGTTTTTACTCGACTAGCCTGCGGGATGCATCCTCTCGCACGTGTTTTTGCTCGACTAGCCTGCGGGATGCATCCTCTCGCACGTGTTTTTACTCGACTAGCCTGCGGGATGCATCGTCTCGCACGTGTTTTTACTCGACTAGCCTGCGGGATGCATCCTCTCGCACGTGTTTTTGCTCGACTAGCCATGCGCATCCCAAAAAACCTCCGCATGCGCATCCCAAAAAATCTGCGCATGCGCATCCCACAAAACCTGCGCATGCGCATCCCACAAAACCTCGCACGTGTTTGTGCTCGACTAGCCTGAGGGATGCATCCTTTCGCACGTGTTTTTACTCGACTAGCCTGCGGGATGCATCCTCTCGCACGTGTTTTTGCTCGACTAGCCTGCGGGATGCATCCTCTCGCACGTGTTTTTGCTCGACTAGCCATGCGCATCCCAAAAAACCTGCGCATGCGCATCCCAAAAAATCTGCGCATGCGCATCCCACAAAACCTGCGCATGCGCATCCCACAAAACCTCGCACGTGTTTGTGCTCGACTAGACTGCGGGATGCATCCTTTCGCACGTGTTTTTACTCGACTAGCCTGCGGGATGCATCCTCTCGCATGTGTTTTTGCTCGACTAGCCTGCGGGATGCATCCTCTCGCACGTGTTTTTGCTCGACTAGCCATGCGCATCCCAAAAAACCTGCGCATGCGCATCCCAAAAAACCTGCGCATGCGCATCCCACAAAACCTCGCACGTGTTTTTACTCGACTAGCCTGCGGGATGCATCCTCTCGCACGTGTTTTTACTCGACTAGCCTGCGGGATGCATCGTCTCGCACGTGTTTTTACTCGACTAGCCTGCGGGATGCATCCTCTTGCACGTGTTTTTGCTCGACTAGCCATGCGCATCTCAAAAAACCTGCACATGCGCATCCCAAAAAACCTGCGCATGCGCATCCCACAAAACCTGCGCATGCGCATCCCACAAAACCTCGCACGTGTTTTTACTCGACTAGCCTGCGGGATGCATCCTCTCGCACGTGTTTTTACTCGACTAGCCTGCGGGATGCATCCTCTCGCACGTGTTTTTGCTCGACTAGCCATGCGCATCCGAAAAAACCTGCACATGCGCATCCCAAAAAACCTGCGCATGCGCATCCCACAAAACCTGCGCATCCCACAAAACCTCGCACGTGTTTTTACTCGACTAGCCTGCGGGATGCATCCTCTCGCACGTGTTTTTGCTCGACTAGCCATGCGCATCCCAAAAAACCTGCACATGCGCATCCCAAAAAACCTGCTCATGCGCATCCCACAAAACCTGCGCATGCGCATCCCACAAAACCTCGCACGTGTTTTTACTCGACTAGCCTGCGGGATGCATCCTCTCGCACGTGTTTTTGCTCGGCTAGCCTGCGGGATGCATCCTCTCGCACGTGTTTTTGCTCGACTAGCCATGCGCATCCCAAAAAACCTGCGCATGCGCATCCCAAAAAACCTGCGCATGCGCATCCCACAAAACCTCGCACGTGTTTTTACTCGACTAGCCTGCGGGATGCATCCTCTCGCACGTGTTTTTACTCGACTAGCCTGCGGGATGCATCGTCTCGCACGTGTTTTTACTCGACTAGCCTGCGGGATGCATCCTCTCGCACGTGTTTTTGCTCGACTAGCCTGCGGGATGCATCCTCTCGCACGTGTTTGTGCTCGACTAGCCTGCGGGATGCATCCTCTCGCACGTGTTTTTACTCGACTAGCCTGCGGGATGCATCCTCTCGCACGTGTTTTTGCTCGACTAGCCTGCGGGATGCATCCTCTCGCACGTGTTTTTGCTCGACTAGCCTGCGGGATGCATCCTCTCGCACGTGTTTTTACTCGACTAGCCTGCGGGATGCATCCTCTCGCACGTGTTTTTACTCGACTACCCTGATGGATGCATCCTCTCGCACGTGTTTTTGCTCGACTAGCCATGCGCATCTCAAAAAACCTGCACATGCGCATCCCAAAAAACCTGCGCATGCGCATCCCACAAAACCTGCGCATGCGCATCCCACAAAACCTCGCACGTGTTTTTACTCGACTAGCCTGCGGGATGCATCCTCTCGCACGTGTTTTTACTCGACTAGCCTGCGGGATGCATCCTCTCGCACGTGTTTTTGCTCGACTAGCCTGCGGGATGCATCCTCTCGCACGTGTTTTTACTCGACTAGCCTGCGGGATGCATCGTCTCGCACGTGTTTTTACTCGACTAGCCTGCGGGATGCATCCTCTCGCACGTGTTTTTGCTCGACTAGCCATGCGCATCCCAAAAAACCTGCGCATGCGCATCCCACAAAACCTCGCACGTGTTTTTACTCGACTAGCCTGCGGGATGCATCCTCTCGCACGTGTTTTTACTCGACTAGCCTGCGGGATGCATCCTCTCGCACGTGTTTTTGCTCGACTAGCCATGCGCATCCCAAAAAACCTGCGCATGCGCATCCCACAAAACCTGCGCATGCGCATCCCACAAAACCTCGCACGTGTTTGTGCTCGACTAGCCTGCGGGATGCATCCTTTCGCACGTGTTTTTACTCGACTAGCCTGCGGGATGCATCCTCTCGCACGTGTTTTTGATCGACTAGCCATGCGCATCCCAAAAAACCTGCGCATGCGCATCCCACAAAACCTGCGCATGCGCATCCCACAAAACCTCGCACGTGTTTGTGCTCGACTAGACTGCGGGATGCATCCTTTCGCACGTGTTTTTACTCGACTAGCCTGCGGGATGCATCCTCTCGCACGTGTTTTTGCTCGACTAGCCTGCGGGATGCATCCTCTCGCACGTGTTTTTGCTCGACTAGCCTGCGGGATGCATCCTCTCGCACGTGTTTTTGCTCGACTAGCCATGCGCATCCCAAAAAACCTGCGCATGCGCATCCCAAAAAACCTGCGCATGCGCATCCCACAAAACCTCGCACGTGTTTTTACTCGACTAGCCTGCGGGATGCATCCTCTCGCACGTGTTTTTACTCGACTAGCCTGCGGGATGCATCCTTTCGCACGTGTTTTTACTCGACTAGCCTGCGGGATGCATCCTCTCGCACGTGTTTTTGCTCGACTAGCCTGCGGGATGCATCCTCTCGCACGTGTTTTTGCTCGACTAGCCATGCGCATCCCAAAAAACCTGCGCATGCGCATCCCAAAAAATCTGCGCATGCGCATCCCACAAAACCTGCGCATGCGCATCCCACAAAACCTCGCACGTGTTTGTGCTCGACTAGACTGCGGGATGCATCCTTTCGCACGTGTTTTTACTCGACTAGCCTGCGGGATGCATCCTCTCGCACGTGTTTTTGCTCGACTAGCCTGCGGGATGCATCCTCTCGCACGTGTTTTTGATCGACTAGCCATGCGCATCCCAAAAAACCTGCGCATGCGCATCCAACAAAACCTCGCACGTGTTTGTGCTCGACTAGCCTGCGGGATGCATCCTTTCGCACGTGTTTTTACTCGACTAGCCTGCGGGATGCATCGTCTCGCACGTGTTTTTACTCGACTAGCCTGCGGGATGCATCCTCTCGCACGTGTTTTTACTCGACTAGCCATGCGCATCCCAAAAAACCTGCGCATGCGCATCCCAAAAAATCTGCGCATGCGCATCCCACAAAACCTGCGCATGCACATCCCACAAAACCTCGCACGTGTTTGTGCTCGACTAGCCTGCGGGATGCATCCTTTCGCACGTGTTTTTACTCGACTAGCCTGCGGGATGCATCCTCTCGCACGTGTTTTTGCTCGACTAGCCTGCGGGATGCATCCTCTCGCACGTGTTTTTGATCGACTAGCCATGCGCATCCCAAAAAACCTGCGCATGCGCATCCCACAAAACCTCGCACGTGTTTGTGCTCGACTAGACTGCGGGATGCATCCTTTCGCACGTGTTTTTACTCGACTAGCCTGCGGGATGCATCCTCTCGCACGTGTTTTTGCTCGACTAGCCTGCGGGATGCATCCTCTCGCACGTGTTTTTGCTCGACTAGCCTGCGGGATGCATCCTCTCGCACGTGTTTATACTCGACTAGCCTGCGGGATGCATCCTCTCGCACGTGTTTTTACTCGACTACCCTGATGGATGCATCCTCTCGCACGTGTTTTTGCTCGACTAGCCATGCGCATCTCAAAAAACCTGCACATGCGCATCCCAAAAAACCTGCGCATGCGCATCCCACAAAACCTGCGCATGCGCATCCCACAAAACCTCGCACGTGTTTTTACTCGACTAGCCTGCGGGATGCATCCTCTCGCACGTGTTTTTACTCGACTAGCCTGCGGGATGCATCCTCTCGCACGTGTTTTTGCTCGAATAGCCATGCGCATCCCAAAAAACCTGCACATGCGCATCCCACAAAACCTGCGCATGCGCATCCCACAAAACCTCGCACGTGTTTTTACTCGACTAGCCTGCGGGATGCATCCTCTCGCACGTGTTTTTACTGGACTAGCCTGCGGGATGCATCCTCTCGCACGTGTTTTTACTCGACTAGCCTGCGGGATGCATCGTCTCGCACGTGTTTTTACTCGACTAGTCTGCGGGATGCATCCTCTCGCACGTGTTTTTGCTCGACTAGCCATGCGCATCCCAAAAAACCTGCGCATGCGCATCCCAAAAAATCTGCGCATGCGCATCCCACAAAACCTGCGCATGCGCATCCCACAAAACCTCGCACGTGTTTGTGCTCGACTAGCCTGCGGGATGCATCCTTTCGCACGTGTTTTTACTCGACTAGCCTGCGGGATGCATCCTCTCGCACGTGTTTTTGCTCGACTAGCCTGCGGGATGCATCCTCTCGCACGTGTTTTTGCTCGACTAGCCATGCGCATCCCAAAAAACCTGCGCATGCGCATCCCAAAAAATCTGCGCATGCGCATCCCACAAAACCTGCGCATGCGCATCCCACAAAACCTCGCACGTGTTTGTGCTCGACTAGACTGCGGGATGCATCCTTTCGCACGTGTTTTTACTCGACTAGCCTGCGGGATGCATCCTCTCGCACGTGTTTTTGCTCGACTAGCCTGCGGGATGCATCCTCTCGCACGTGTTTGTGCTCGACTAGCCTGCGGGATGCATCCTCTCGCACGTGTTTTTACTCGACTAGCCTGCGGGATGCATCCTCTCGCACGTGTTTTTGCTCGACTAGCCTGCGGGATGCATCCTCTCGCACGTGTTTTTGCTCGACTAGCCTGCGGGATGCATCCTTTCGCACGTGTTTTTACTCGACTAGCCTGCGGGATGCATCCTCTCGCACGTGTTTTTGCTCGACTAGCCTGCGGGATGCATCCTCTCGCACGTGTTTTTGATCGACTAGCCATGCGCATCCCAAAAAACCTGCGCATGCGCATCCCACAAAACCTGCGCATGCGCATCCCACAAAACCTCGCACGTGTTTGTGCTCGACTAGACTGCGGGATGCATCCTTTCGCACGTGTTTTTACTCGACTAGCCTGCGGGATGCATCCTCTCGCACGTGTTTTTGCTCGACTAGCCTGCGGGATGCATCCTCTCGCACGTGTTTTTGCTCGACTAGCCTGCGGGATGCATCCTCTCGCACGTGTTTTTACTCGACTAGCCTGCGGGATGCATCCTCTCGCACGTGTTTTTACTCGACTACCCTGATGGATGCATCCTCTCGCACGTGTTTTTGCTCGACTAGCCATGCGCATCTCAAAAAACCTGCACATGCGCATCCCAAAAAACCTGCGCATGCGCATCCCACAAAACCTGCGCATGCGCATCCCACAAAACCTCGCACGTGTTTTTACTCGACTAGCCTGCGGGATGCATCCTCTCGCACGTGTTTTTACTCGACTAGCCTGCGGGATGCATCCTCTCGCACGTGTTTTTGCTCGACTAGCCATGCGCATCCCAAAAAACCTGCACATGCGCATCCCAAAAAACCTGCGCATGCGCATCCCACAAAACCTGCGCATGCGCATCCCACAAAACCTCGCACGTGTTTTTACTCGACTAGCCTGCGGGATGCATCCTCTCGCACGTGTTTTTACTGGACTAGCCTGCGGGATGCATCCACTCGCACGTGTTTTTACTCGACTACCCTGCGGGATGCATCCTCTCGCACGTGTTTTTGCTCGACTAGCCATGCGCATCCCAAAAAACCTGCGCATGCGCATCCCAAAAAACCTGCGCATGCGCATCCCAAAAAACCTGCGCATGCGCATCCCACAAAACCTGCGTATGCGCATCCCACAAAACCTCGCACGTGTTTTTACTCGACTAGCCTGCTGGATGCATCCTCTCGCACGTGTTTTTACTCGGCTAGCCTGCGGGATGCATCCTCTCGCACGTGTTTTTGCTCGACTAGCCATGCGCATCCCAAAAAACCTGCACATGCGCATCCCAAAAAACCTGCGCATGCGCATCCCACAAAACCTCGCACGTGTTTTTACTCGACTAGCCTGCGGGATGCATCCTCTCGCACGTGTTTTTGCTCGGCTAGCCTGCGGGATGCATCCTCTCGCACGTGTTTTTGCTCGACTAGCCATGCGCATCCCAAAAAACCTGCGCATGCGCATCCCACAAAACCTCGCACGTGTTTTTACTCGACTAGCCTGCGGGATGCATCCTCTCGCACGTGTTTTTACTCGACTAGCCTGCGGGATGCATCGTCTCGCACGTGTTTTTACTCGACTAGCCTGCGGGATGCATCCTCTCGCACGTGTTTTTGCTCGACTAGCCATGCGCATCCCAAAAAACCTGCGCATGCGCATCCCAAAAAATCTGCGCATGCGCATCCCACAAAACCTGCGCATGCGCATCCCACAAAACCTCGCACGTGTTTGTGCTCGACTAGCCTGCGGGATGCATCCTTTCGCACGTGTTTTTACTCGACTAGCCTGCGGGATGCATCCTCTCGCACGTGTTTTTGCTCGAATAGCCTGCGGGATGCATCCTCTCGCACGTGTTTGTTCTCGACTAGCCTGCGGGATGCATCCTCTCGCACGTGTTTTTACTCGACTAGCCTGCGGGATGCATCCTCTCGCACGTGTTTTTGCTCGACTAGCCTGCGGGATGCATCCTCTCGCACGTGTTTTTGCTCGACTAGCCTGCGGGATGCATCCTCTCGCACGTGTTTTTACTCGACTAGCCTGCGGGATGCATCCTCTCGCACGTGTTTTTGCTCGACTAGCCATGCGCATCTCAAAAAACCTGCACATGCGCATCCCAAAAAACCTGCGCATGCGCATCCCACAAAACCTGCGCATGCGCATCCCACAAAACCTCGCACGTGTTTTTAATCGACTAGCCTGCGGGATGCATCCTCCCGCACGTGTTTTTACTCGACTAGCCTGCGGGATGCATCCTCTCGCACGTGTTTTTGCTCGACTAGCCATGCGCATCCCAAAAAACCTGCACATGCGCATCCCAAAAAACCTGCGCATGCGCATCCCACAAAACCTGCGCATGCGCATCCCACAAAACCTCGCACGTGTTTTTACTCGACTAGCCTGCGGGATGCATCCTCTCGCACGTGTTTTTACTGGACTAGCCTGCGGGATGCATCCTCTCGCACGTGTTTTTACTCGACTACCCTGCGGGATGCATCCTCTCGCACGTGTTTTTGCTCGACTAGCCATGCGCATCCCAAAAAACCTGCGCATGCGCATCCCAAAAAACCTGCGCATGCGCATCCCACAAAACCTGCGTATGCGCATCCCACAAAACCTCGCACGTGTTTTTACTCGACTAGCCTGCTGGATGCATCCTCTCGCACGTGTTTTTACTCGGCTAGCCTGCGGGATGCATCCTCTCGCACGTGTTTTTGCTCGACTAGCCATGCGCATCCCAAAAAACCTGCACATGCGCATCCCAAAAAACCTGCGCATGCGCATCCCACAAAACCTCGCACGTGTTTGTGCTCGACTAGCCTGCGGGATGCATCCTCTCGCACGTGTTTTTGCTCGACTAGCCTGCGGGATGCATCCTCTCGCACGTGTTTTTGCTCGACTAGCCATGCGCATCCCAAAAAACCTGCGCATGCGCATCCCAAAAAATCTGCACATGCGCATCCCACAAAACCTGCGCATGCGCATCCCACAAAACCTCGCACGTGTTTGTGCTCGACTAGACTGCGGGATGCATCCTTTCGCACGTGTTTTTACTCGACTAGCCTGCGGGATGCATCCTCTCGCACGTGTTTTTGCTCGACTAGCCTGCGGGATGCATCCTCTCGCACGTGTTTGTGCTCGACTAGCCTGCGGGATGCATCCTCTCGCACGTGTTTTTACTCGACTAGCCTGCGGGATGCATCCTCTCGCACGTGTTTTTGCTCGACTAGCCTGCGGGATGCATCCTCTCGCACGTGTTTTTGCTCGACTAGCCTGCGGGATGCATCCTCTCGCACCTGTTTTTACTCGACTAGCCTGCGGGATGCATCCTCTCGCACGTGTTTTTACTCGACTACCCTGATGGATGCATCCTCTCGCACGTGTTTTTGCTCGACTAGCCATGCGCATCTCAAAAAACCTGCACATGCGCATCCCAAAAAACCTGCGCATGCGCATCCCACAAAACCTGCGCATGCGCATCCCACAAAACCTCGCACGTGTTTTTACTCGACTAGCCTGCGGGATGCATCCTCTCGCACGTGTTTTTGCTCGACTAGCCTGCGGGATGTATCCTCTCGCACGTGTTTTTACTCGACTAGCCTGCGGGATGCATCGTCTCGCACGTGTTTTTACTCGACTAGCCTGCGGGATGCATCCTCTCGCACGTGTATTTGCTCGACTAGCCATGCGCATCCCAAAAAACCTGCGCATGCGCATCCCAAAAAATCTGCGCATGCGCATCCCACAAAACCTGCGCATGCGCATCCCACAAAACCTCGCACGTGTTTGTGCTCGACTAGCCTGCGGGATGCATCCTTTCGCACGTGTTTTTACTCGACTAGCCTGCGGGATGCATCCTCTCGCACGTGTTTTTGCTCGGCTAGCCTGCGGGATGCATCCTCTCGCACGTGTTTTTGCTCGACTAGCCATGCGCATCCCAAAAAACCTGCACATGTGCATCCCAAAAAACCTGCGCATGCGCATCCCACAAAACCTCGCACGTGTTTTTACTCGACTAGCCTGCGGGATGCATCCTCTCGCACGTGTTTTTGCTCGGCTAGCCTGCGGGATGCATCCTCTCGCACGTGTTTTTGCTCGACTAGCCATGCGCATCCCAAAAAACCTGCGCATGCGCATCCCAAAAAACCTGCGCATGCGCATCCCACAAAACCTCGCACGTGTTTTTACTCGACTAGCCTGCGGGATGCATCCTCTCGCACGTGTTTTTACTCGACTAGCCTGCGGGATGCATCGTCTCGCACGTGTTTTTACTCGACTAGCCTGCGGGATGCATCCTCTCGCACGTGTTTTTGCTCGACTAGCCATGCGCATCCCAAAAAACCTGCGCATGCGCATCCCAAAAAATCTGCGCATGCGCATCCCACAAAACCTGCGCATGCGCATCCCACAAAACCTCGCACGTGTTTGTGCTCAACTAGCCTGCGGGATGCATCCTTTCGCACGTGTTTTTACTCGACTAGCCTGCGGGATGCATCCTCCCGCACGTGTTTTTGCTCGACTAGCCATGCGCATCCCAAAAAACCTGCGCATGCGCATCCCAAAAAATCTGCGCATGCGCATCCCACAAAACCTGCGCATGCGCATCCCACAAAACCTCGCACGTGTTTGTGCTCGACTAGCTGCGGGATGCATCCTTTCGCACGTGTTTTTACTCGACTAGCCTGCGGGATGCATCCTCTCGCACGTGTTTTTGCTCGACTAGCCTGCGGGATGCATCCTCTCGCACGTGTTTTTGATCGACTAGCCATGCGCATCCCAAAAAACCTGCGCATGCGCATCCCACAAAACCTGCGCATGCGCATCCCACAAAACCTCGCACGTGTTTGTGCTCGACTAGACTGCGGGATGCATCCTTTCGCACGTGTTTTTACTCGACTAGCCTGCGGGATGCATCCTCTCGCACGTGTTTTTGCTCGACTAGCCTGCGGGATGCATCCTCTCGCACGTGTTTTTGCTCGACTAGCCTGCGGGATGCATCCTCTCGCACGTGTTTTTACTCGACTAGCCTGCGGGATGCATCCTCTCGCACGTGTTTTTACTCGACTACCCTGATGGATGCATCCTCTCGCACGTGTTTTTGCTCGACTAGCCATGCGCATCTCAAAAAACCTGCACATGCGCATCCCAAAAAACCTGCGCATGCGCATCCCACAAAACCTGCGCATGCGCATCCCACAAAACCTCGCACGTGTTTTTACTCGACTAGCCTGCGGGATGCATCTTCTCGCACGTGTTTTTACTCGACTAGCCTGCGGGATGCATCCTCTCGCACGTGTTTTTGCTCGACTAGCCATGCGCATCCCAAAAAACCTGCACATGCGCATCCCAAAAAACCTGCGCATGCGCATCCCACAAAACCTGCGCATGCGCATCCCACAAAACCTCGCACGTGTTTTTACTCGACTAGCCTGCGGGATGCATCCTCTCGCACGTGTTTTTGCTCGACTAGCCATGCGCATCCCAAAAAACCTGCGCATGCGCATCCCAAAAAACCTGCGCATGCGCATCCCAAAAAACCTGCGCATGCGCATCCCACAAAACCTGCGTATGCGCATCCCACAAAACCTCGCACGTGTTTTTACTCGACTAGCCTGCTGGATGCATCCTCTCGCACGTGTTTTTACTCGGCTAGCCTGCGGGATGCATCCTCTCGCACGTGTTTTTGCTCGACTAGCCATGCGCATCCCAAAAAACCTGCACATGCGCATCCCAAAAAACCTGCGCATGCGCATCCCACAAAACCTCGCACGTGTTTTTACTCGAGTAGCCTGCGGGATGCATCCTCTCGCACGTGTTTTTGCTCGGCTAGCCTGCGGGATGCATCCTCTCGCACGTGTTTTTACTCGACTAGCCTGCGGGATGCATCGTCTCGCACGTGTTTTTACTCGACTAGCCTGCGGGATGCATCCTCTCGCACGTGTTTTTGCTCGACTAGCCATGCGCATCCCAAAAAACCTGCGCATGCGCATCCCAAAAAATCTGCGCATGCGCATCCCACAAAACCTGCGCATGCGCATCCCACAAAACCTCGCACGTGTTTGTGCTCGACTAGCCTGCGGGATGCATCCTTTCGCACGTGTTTTTACTCGACTAGCCTGCGGGATGCATCCTCTCGCACGTGTTTTTGCTCGACTAGCCTGCGGGATGCATCCTCTCGCACGTGTTTGTGCTCGACTAGCCTGCGGGATGCATCCTCTCGCACGTGTTTTTACTCGACTAGCCTGCGGGATGCATCCTCTCGCACGTGTTTTTGCTCGACTAGCCTGCGGGATGCATCCTCTCGCACGTGTTTTTGCTCGACTAGCCTGCGGGATGCATCCTCTCGCACGTGTTTTTACTCGACTAGCCTGCGGGATGCATCCTCTCGCACGTGTTTTTACTCGACTACCCTGATGGATGCATCCTCTCGCACGTGTTTTTGCTCGACTAGCCATGCGCATCTCAAAAACCCTGCACATGCGCATCCCAAAAAACCTGCGCATGCGCATCCCACAAAACCTGCGCATGCGCATCCCACAAAACCTCGCACGTGTTTTTAATCGACTAGCCTGCGGGATGCATCCTCCCGCACGTGTTTTTACTCGACTAGCCTGCGGGATGCATCCTCTCGCACGTGTTTTTGCTCGACTAGCCATGCGCATCCCAAAAAACCTGCACATGCGCATCCCAAAAAACCTGCGCATGCGCATCCCACAAAACCTGCGCATGCGCATCCCACAAAACCTCGCACGTGTTTTTACTCGACTAGCCTGCGGGATGCATCCTCTCGCACGTGTTTTTACTGGACTAGCCTGCGGGATGCATCCTCTCGCACGTGTTTTTACTCGACTACCCTGCGGGATGCATCCTCTCGCACGTGTTTTTGCTCGACTAGCCATGCGCATCCCAAAAAACCTGCGCATGCGCATCCCAAAAAACCTGCGCATGCGCATCCCAAAAAACCTGCGCATGCGCATCCCACAAAACCTGCGTATGCGCATCCCACAAAACCTCGCACGTGTTTTTACTCGACTAGCCTGCTGGATGCATCCTCTCGCACGTGTTTTTACTCGGCTAGCCTGCGGGATGCATCCTCTCGCACGTGTTTTTGCTCGACTAGCCATGCGCATCCCAAAAAACCTGCACATGCGCATCCCAAAAAACCTGCGCATGCGCATCCCACAAAACCTCGCACGTGTTTGTGCTCGACTAGCCTGCGGGATGCATCCTCTCGCACGTGTTTTTGCTCGACTAGCCTGCGGGATGCATCCTCTCGCACGTGTTTTTGCTCGACTACCCTGCGGGATGCATCCTCTCGCACGTGTTTTTGCTCGACTAGCCATGCGCATACCAAAAAACCTGCGCATGCGCATCCCAAAAAACCTGCGCATGCGCATCCCAAAAAACCTGCGCATGCGCATCCCACAAAACCTGCGTATGCGCATCCCACAAAACCTCGCACGTGTTTTTGCTCGACTAGCCATGCGCATCTCAAAAAACCTGCACATGCGCATCCCAAAAAACCTGCGCATGCGCATCCCACAAAACCTGCGCATGCGCATCCCACAAAACCTCGCACGTGTTTTTAATCGACTAGCCTGCGGGATGCATCCTCCCGCACGTGTTTTTACTCGACTAGCCTGCGGGATGCATCCTCTCGCACGTGTTTTTGCTCGACTAGCCATGCGCATCCCAAAAAACCTGCACATGCGCATCCCAAAAAACCTGCGCATGCGCATCCCACAAAACCTGCGCATGCGCATCCCACAAAACCTCGCACGTGTTTTTACTCGACTAGCCTGCGGGATGCATCCTCTCGCACGTGTTTTTACTGGACTAGCCTGCGGGATGCATCCTCTCGCACGTGTTTTTACTCGACTACCCTGCGGGATGCATCCTCTCGCACGTGTTTTTGCTCGACTAGCCATGCGCATCCCAAAAAACCTGCGCATGCGCATCCCAAAAAACCTGCGCATGCGCATCCCACAAAACCTGCGTATGCGCATCCCACAAAACCTCGCACGTGTTTTTACTCGACTAGCCTGCTGGATGCATCCTCTCGCACGTGTTTTTACTCGGCTAGCCTGCGGGATGCATCCTCTCGCACGTGTTTTTGCTCGACTAGCCATGCGCATCCCAAAAAACCTGCACATGCGCATCCCAAAAAACCTGCGCATGCGCATCCCACAAAACCTCGCACGTGTTTGTGCTCGACTAGCCTGCGGGATGCATCCTCTCGCACGTGTTTTTGCTCGACTAGCCTGCGGGATGCATCCTCTCGCACGTGTTTTTGCTCGACTAGCCATGCGCATCCCAAAAAACCTGCGCATGCGCATCCCAAAAAATCTGCACATGCGCATCCCACAAAACCTGCGCATGCGCATCCCACAAAACCTCGCACGTGTTTGTGCTCGACTAGACTGCGGGATGCATCCTTTCGCACGTGTTTTTACTCGACTAGCCTGCGGGATGCATCCTCTCGCACGTGTTTTTGCTCGACTAGCCTGCGGGATGCATCCTCTCGCACGTGTTTGTGCTCGACTAGCCTGCGGGATGCATCCTCTCGCACGTGTTTTTACTCGACTAGCCTGCGGGATGCATCCTCTCGCACGTGTTTTTGCTCGACTAGCCTGCGGGATGCATCCTCTCGCACGTGTTTTTGCTCGACTAGCCTGCGGGATGCATCGTCTCGCACGTGTTTTTACTCGACTAGCCTGCGGGATGCATCCTCTCGCACGTGTATTACCTCGACTAGCCATGCGCATCCCAAAAAACCTGCGCATGCGCATCCCAAAAAATCTGCGCATGCGCATCCCACAAAACCTGCGCATGCGCATCCCACAAAACCTCGCACGTGTTTGTGCTCGACTAGCCTGCGGGATGCATCCTTTCGCACGTGTTTTTACTCGACTAGCCTGCGGGATGCATCCTCTCGCACGTGTTTTTGCTCGGCTAGCCTGCGGGATGCATCCTCTCGCACGTGTTTTTGCTCGACTAGCCATGCGCATCCCAAAAAACCTGCACATGTGCATCCCAAAAAACCTGCGCATGCGCATCCCACAAAACCTCGCACGTGTTTTTACTCGACTAGCCTGCGGGATGCATCCTCTCGCACGTGTTTTTGCTCGGCTAGCCTGCGGGATGCATCCTCTCGCACGTGTTTTTGCTCGACTAGCCATGCGCATCCCAAAAAACCTGCGCATGCGCATCCCAAAAAACCTGCGCATGCGCATCCCACAAAACCTCGCACGTGTTTTTACTCGACTAGCCTGCGGGATGCATCCTCTCGCACGTGTTTTTACTCGACTAGCCTGCGGGATGCATCGTCTCGCACGTGTTTTTACTCGACTAGCCTGCGGGATGCATCCTCTCGCACGTGTTTTTGCTCGACTAGCCATGCGCATCCCAAAAAACCTGCGCATGCGCATCCCAAAAAATCTGCGCATGCGCATCCCACAAAACCTGCGCATGCGCATCCCACAAAACCTCGCACGTGTTTGTGCTCAACTAGCCTGCGGGATGCATCCTTTCGCACGTGTTTTTACTCGACTAGCCTGCGGGATGCATCCTCCCGCACGTGTTTTTGCTCGACTAGCCATGCGCATCCCAAAAAACCTGCGCATGCGCATCCCAAAAAATCTGCGCATGCGCATCCCACAAAACCTGCGCATGCGCATCCCACAAAACCTCGCACGTGTTTGTGCTCGACTAGCTGCGGGATGCATCCTTTCGCACGTGTTTTTACTCGACTAGCCTGCGGGATGCATCCTCTCGCACGTGTTTTTGCTCGACTAGCCTGCGGGATGCATCCTCTCGCACGTGTTTTTGATCGACTAGCCATGCGCATCCCAAAAAACCTGCGCATGCGCATCCCACAAAACCTGCGCATGCGCATCCCACAAAACCTCGCACGTGTTTGTGCTCGACTAGACTGCGGGATGCATCCTTTCGCACGTGTTTTTACTCGACTAGCCTGCGGGATGCATCCTCTCGCACGTGTTTTTGCTCGACTAGCCTGCGGGATGCATCCTCTCGCACGTGTTTTTGCTCGACTAGCCTGCGGGATGCATCCTCTCGCACGTGTTTTTACTCGACTAGCCTGCGGGATGCATCCTCTCGCACGTGTTTTTACTCGACTACCCTGATGGATGCATCCTCTCGCACGTGTTTTTGCTCGACTAGCCATGCGCATCTCAAAAAACCTGCACATGCGCATCCCAAAAAACCTGCGCATGCGCATCCCACAAAACCTGCGCATGCGCATCCCACAAAACCTCGCACGTGTTTTTACTCGACTAGCCTGCGGGATGCATCTTCTCGCACGTGTTTTTACTCGACTAGCCTGCGGGATGCATCCTCTCGCACGTGTTTTTGCTCGACTAGCCATGCGCATCCCAAAAAACCTGCACATGCGCATCCCAAAAAACCTGCGCATGCGCATCCCACAAAACCTGCGCATGCGCATCCCACAAAACCTCGCACGTGTTTTTACTCGACTAGCCTGCGGGATGCATCCTCTCGCACGTGTTTTTGCTCGACTAGCCATGCGCATCCCAAAAAACCTGCGCATGCGCATCCCAAAAAACCTGCGCATGCGCATCCCAAAAAACCTGCGCATGCGCATCCCACAAAACCTGCGTATGCGCATCCCACAAAACCTCGCACGTGTTTTTACTCGACTAGCCTGCTGGATGCATCCTCTCGCACGTGTTTTTACTCGGCTAGCCTGCGGGATGCATCCTCTCGCACGTGTTTTTGCTCGACTAGCCATGCGCATCCCAAAAAACCTGCACATGCGCATCCCAAAAAACCTGCGCATGCGCATCCCACAAAACCTCGCACGTGTTTTTACTCGAGTAGCCTGCGGGATGCATCCTCTCGCACGTGTTTTTGCTCGGCTAGC
The DNA here is from genome assembly GCF_051020765.1 of Lasioglossum baleicum. Taxonomy (NCBI): domain Eukaryota; kingdom Metazoa; phylum Arthropoda; class Insecta; order Hymenoptera; family Halictidae; genus Lasioglossum; species Lasioglossum baleicum. The sequence continues at coordinate 353,092 of NW_027469177.1, forward strand.
CTGCGGGATGCATCCTCTCGCACGTGTTTTTACTCGACTAGCCTGCGGGATGCATCGTCTCGCACGTGTTTTTACTCGACTAGCCTGCGGGATGCATCCTCTCGCACGTGTTTTTGCTCGACTAGCCATGCGCATCCCAAAAAACCTGCGCATGCGCATCCCAAAAAATCTGCGCATGCGCATCCCACAAAACCTGCGCATGCGCATCCCACAAAACCTCGCACGTGTTTGTGCTCGACTAGCCTGCGGGATGCATCCTTTCGCACGTGTTTTTACTCGACTAGCCTGCGGGATGCATCCTCTCGCACGTGTTTTTGCTCGACTAGCCTGCGGGATGCATCCTCTCGCACGTGTTTGTGCTCGACTAGCCTGCGGGATGCATCCTCTCGCACGTGTTTTTACTCGACTAGCCTGCGGGATGCATCCTCTCGCACGTGTTTTTGCTCGACTAGCCTGCGGGATGCATCCTCTCGCACGTGTTTTTGCTCGACTAGCCTGCGGGATGCATCCTCTCGCACGTGTTTTTACTCGACTAGCCTGCGGGATGCATCCTCTCGCACGTGTTTTTACTCGACTACCCTGATGGATGCATCCTCTCGCACGTGTTTTTGCTCGACTAGCCATGCGCATCTCAAAAACCCTGCACATGCGCATCCCAAAAAACCTGCGCATGCGCATCCCACAAAACCTGCGCATGCGCATCCCACAAAACCTCGCACGTGTTTTTAATCGACTAGCCTGCGGGATGCATCCTCCCGCACGTGTTTTTACTCGACTAGCCTGCGGGATGCATCCTCTCGCACGTGTTTTTGCTCGACTAGCCATGCGCATCCCAAAAAACCTGCACATGCGCATCCCAAAAAACCTGCGCATGCGCATCCCACAAAACCTGCGCATGCGCATCCCACAAAACCTCGCACGTGTTTTTACTCGACTAGCCTGCGGGATGCATCCTCTCGCACGTGTTTTTACTGGACTAGCCTGCGGGATGCATCCTCTCGCACGTGTTTTTACTCGACTACCCTGCGGGATGCATCCTCTCGCACGTGTTTTTGCTCGACTAGCCATGCGCATCCCAAAAAACCTGCGCATGCGCATCCCAAAAAACCTGCGCATGCGCATCCCAAAAAACCTGCGCATGCGCATCCCACAAAACCTGCGTATGCGCATCCCACAAAACCTCGCACGTGTTTTTACTCGACTAGCCTGCTGGATGCATCCTCTCGCACGTGTTTTTACTCGGCTAGCCTGCGGGATGCATCCTCTCGCACGTGTTTTTGCTCGACTAGCCATGCGCATCCCAAAAAACCTGCACATGCGCATCCCAAAAAACCTGCGCATGCGCATCCCACAAAACCTCGCACGTGTTTGTGCTCGACTAGCCTGCGGGATGCATCCTCTCGCACGTGTTTTTGCTCGACTAGCCTGCGGGATGCATCCTCTCGCACGTGTTTTTGCTCGACTACCCTGCGGGATGCATCCTCTCGCACGTGTTTTTGCTCGACTAGCCATGCGCATACCAAAAAACCTGCGCATGCGCATCCCAAAAAACCTGCGCATGCGCATCCCAAAAAACCTGCGCATGCGCATCCCACAAAACCTGCGTATGCGCATCCCACAAAACCTCGCACGTGTTTTTACTCGACTAGCCTGCTGGATGCATCCTCTCGCACGTGTTTTTACTCGGCTAGCCTGCGGGATGCATCCTCTCGCACGTGTTTTTGCTCGACTAGCCATGCGCATCCCAAAAAACCTGCACATGCGCATCCCAAAAAACCTGCGCATGCGCATCCCACAAAACCTCGCACGTGTTTTTACTCGACTAGCCTGCGGGATGCATCCTCTCGCACGTGTTTTTACTCGACTACCCTGATGGATGCATCCTCTCGCACGTGTTTTTGCTCGACTAGCCATGCGCATCTCAAAAACCCTGCACATGCGCATCCCAAAAAACCTGCGCATGCGCATCCCAAAAAACCTGCGCATGCGCATCCCACAAAACCTGCGCATGCGCATCCCACAAAACCTCGCACGTGTTTTTAATCGACTAGCCTGCGGGATGCATCCTCCCGCACGTGTTTTTACTCGACTAGCCTGCGGGATGCATCCTCTCGCACGTGTTTTTGCTCGACTAGCCATGCGCATCCCAAAAAACCTGCACATGCGCATCCCAAAAAACCTGCGCATGCGCATCCCACAAAACCTGCGCATGCGCATCCCACAAAACCTCGCACGTGTTTTTACTCGACTAGCCTGCGGGATGCATCCTCTCGCACGTGTTTTTACTGGACTAGCCTGCGGGATGCATCCTCTCGCACGTGTTTTTACTCGACTACCCTGCGGGATGCATCCTCTCGCACGTGTTTTTGCTCGACTAGCCATGCGCATCCCAAAAAACCTGCGCATGCGCATCCCAAAAAACCTGCGCATGCGCATCCCAAAAAACCTGCGCATGCGCATCCCACAAAACCTGCGTATGCGCATCCCACAAAACCTCGCACGTGTTTTTACTCGACTAGCCTGCTGGATGCATCCTCTCGCACGTGTTTTTACTCGGCTAGCCTGCGGGATGCATCCTCTCGCACGTGTTTTTGCTCGACTAGCCATGCGCATCCCAAAAAACCTGCACATGCGCATCCCAAAAAACCTGCGCATGCGCATCCCACAAAACCTCGCACGTGTTTGTGCTCGACTAGCCTGCGGGATGCATCCTCTCGCACGTGTTTTTGCTCGACTAGCCTGCGGGATGCATCCTCTCGCACGTGTTTTTGCTCGACTAGCCATGCGCATCCCAAAAAACCTGCGCATGCGCATCCCAAAAAATCTGCGCATGCGCATCCCACAAAACCTGCGCATGCGCATCCCACAAAACCTCGCACGTGTTTGTGCTCGACTAGACTGCGGGATGCATCCTTTCGCACGTGTTTTTACTCGACTAGCCTGCGGGATGCATCCTCTCGCACGTGTTTTTGCTCGACTAGCCTGCGGGATGCATCCTCTCGCACGTGTTTGTGCTCGACTAGCCTGCGGGATGCATCCTCTCGCACGTGTTTTTACTCGACTAGCCTGCGGGATGCATCCTCTCGCACGTGTTTTTACTGGACTAGCCTGCGGGATGCATCCTCTCGCACGTGTTTTTACTCGACTACCCTGCGGGATGCATCCTCTCGCACGTGTTTTTGCTCGACTAGCCATGCGCATCCCAAAAAACCTGCGCATGCGCATCCCAAAAAACCTGCGCATGCGCATCCCAAAAAACCTGCGCATGCGCATCCCACAAAACCTGCGTATGCGCATCCCACAAAACCTCGCACGTGTTTTTACTCGACTAGCCTGCTGGATGCATCCTCTCGCACGTGTTTTTACTCGGCTAGCCTGCGGGATGCATCCTCTCGCACGTGTTTTTGCTCGACTAGCCATGCGCATCCCAAAAAACCTGCACATGCGCATCCCAAAAAACCTGCGCATGCGCATCCCACAAAACCTCGCACGTGTTTTTACTCGACTAGCCTGCGGATGCATCGTCTCGCACGTGTTTTTACTCGACTAGCCTGCGGGATGCATCCTCTCGCACGTGTTTTTGCTCGACTAGCCATGCGCATCCCACAAAACCTGCGCATGCGCATCCCACAAAACCTCGCACGTGTTTGTGCTCGACTAGCCTGCGGGATGCATCCTTTCGCATGTGTTTTTACTCGACTAGCCTGCGGGATGCATCCTCTCGCACGTGTTTTTGCTCGACTAGCCTGCGGGATGCATCCTCTCGCACGTGTTTGTGCTCGACTAGCCTGCGGGATGCATCCTCTCGCACGTGTTTTTACTCGACTAGCCTGCGGGATGCATCCTCTCGCACGTGTTTTTGCTCGACTAGCCTGCGGGATGCATCCTCTCGCACGTGTTTTTGCTCGACTAGCCTGCGGGATGCATCCTCTCGCACGTGTTTTTACTCGACTAGCCTGCGGGATGCATCCTCTCGCACGTGTTTTTACTCGACTACCCTGATGGATGCATCCTCTCGCACGTGTTTTTGCTCGACTAGCCATGCGCATCTCAAAAACCCTGCACATGCGCATCCCAAAAAACCTGCGCATGCGCATCCCACAAAACCTGCGCATGCGCATCCCACAAAACCTGCGCATGCGCATCCCACAAAACCTCGCACGTGTTTTTAATCGACTAGCCTGCGGGATGCATCCTCCCGCACGTGTTTTTACTCGACTAGCCTGCGGGATGCATCCTCTCGCACGTGTTTTTGCTCGACTAGCCATGCGCATCCCAAAAAACCTGCACATGCGCATCCCAAAAAACCTGCGCATGCGCATCCCACAAAACCTGCGCATGCGCATCCCACAAAACCTCGCACGTGTTTTTACTCGACTAGCCTGCGCGATGCATCCTCTCGCACGTGTTTTTACTGGACTAGCCTGCGGGATGCATCCTCTCGCACGTGTTTTTACTCGACTACCCTGCGGGATGCATCCTCTCGCACGTGTTTTTGCTCGACTAGCCATGCGCATCCCAAAAAACCTGCGCATGCGCATCCCAAAAAACCTGCGCATGCGCATCCCAAAAAACCTGCGCATGCGCATCCCACAAAACCTGCGTATGCGCATCCCACAAAACCTCGCACGTGTTTTTACTCGACTAGCCTGCTGGATGCATCCTCTCGCACGTGTTTTTACTCGGCTAGCCTGCGGGATGCATCCTCTCGCACGTGTTTTTGCTCGACTAGCCATGCGCATCCCAAAAAACCTGCACATGCGCATCCCAAAAAACCTGCGCATGCGCATCCCACAAAACCTCGCACGTGTTTGTGCTCGACTAGCCTGCGGGATGCATCCTCTCGCACGTGTTTTTGCTCGACTAGCCATGCGCATCCCAAAAAACCTGCGCATGCGCATCCCAAAAAATCTGCGCATGCGCATCCCACAAAACCTGCGCATGCGCATCCCACAAAACCTCGCACGTGTTTGTGCTCGACTAGACTGCGGGATGCATCCTTTCGCACGTGTTTTTACTCGACTAGCCTGCGGGATGCATCCTCTCGCACGTGTTTTTGCTCGACTAGCCTGCGGGATGCATCCTCTCGCACGTGTTTGTGCTCGACTAGCCTGCGGGATGCATCCTCTCGCACGTGTTTTTACTCGACTAGCCTGCGGGATGCATCCTCTCGCACGTGTTTTTGCTCGACTAGCCTGCGGGATGCATCCTCTCGCACGTGTTTTTGCTCGACTAGCCTGCGGGATGCATCCTCTCGCACCTGTTTTTACTCGACTAGCCTGCGGGATGCATCCTCTCGCACGTGTTTTTACTCGACTACCCTGATGGATGCATCCTCTCGCACGTGTTTTTGCTCGACTAGCCATGCGCATCTCAAAAAACCTGCACATGCGCATCCCAAAAAACCTGCGCATGCGCATCCCACAAAACCTGCGCATGCGCATCCCACAAAACCTCGCACGTGTTTTTACTCGACTAGCCTGCGGGATGCATCCTCTCGCACGTGTTTTTACTCGACTAGCCTGCGGGATGCATCCTCTCGCACGTGTTTTTGCTCGACTAGCCTGCGGGATGCATCCTCTCGCACGTGTTTTTACTCGACTAGCCTGCGGGATGCATCGTCTCGCACGTGTTTTTACTCGACTAGCCTGCGGGATGCATCCTCTCGCACGTGTATTTGCTCGACTAGCCATGCGCATCCCAAAAAACCTGCGCATGCGCATCCCAAAAAATCTGCGCATGCGCATCCCACAAAACCTGCGCATGCGCATCCCACAAAACCTCGCACGTGTTTGTGCTCGACTAGCCTGCGGGATGCATCCTTTCGCACGTGTTTTTACTCGACTAGCCTGCGGGATGCATCCTCTCGCACGTGTTTTTGCTCGACTAGCCTGCGGGATGCATCCTCTCGCACGTGTTTTTGCTCGACTAGCCATGCGCATCCCAAAAAACCTGCGCATGCGCATCCCAAAAAATCTGCGCATGCGCATCCCACAAAACCTGCGCATGCGCATCCCACAAAACCTAGCACGTGTTTGTGCTCGACTAGACTGCGGGATGCATCCTTTCGCACGTGTTTTTACTCGACTAGCCTGCGGGATGCATCCTCTCGCACGTGTTTTTGCTCGACTAGCCTGCGGGATGCATCCTCTCGCACGTGTTTTTGCTCGACTAGCCTGCGGGATGCATCCTCTCGCACGTGTTTTTGCTCGACTAGCCATGCGCATTTCAAAAAACCTGCGCATGCGCATCCCAAAAAATCTGCGCATACGCATCCCACAAAACCTGCGCATGCGCATCCCACAAAACCTCGCACGTGTTTGTGCTCGACTAGCCTGCGGGATGCATCCTTTCGCACGTGTTTTTACTCGACTAGCCTGCGGGATGCATCGTCTCGCACGTGTTTTTACTCGACTAGCCTGCGGGATGCATCCTCTCGCACGTGTTTTTGCTCGACTAGCCATGCGCATCCCAAAAAACCTGCGCATGCGCATCCCAAAAAATCTGCGCATGCGCATCCCACAAAACCTGCGCATGCACATCCCACAAAACCTCGCACGTGTTTGTGCTCGACTAGCCTGCGGGATGCATCCTTTCGCACGTGTTTTTACTCGACTAGCCTGCGGGATGCATCCTCTCGCACGTGTTTTTGCTCGACTAGCCTGCGGGATGCATCCTCTCGCACGTGTTTTTGATCGACTAGCCATGCGCATCCCAAAAAACCTGCGCATGCGCATCCCACAAAACCTGCGCATGCGCATCCCACAAAACCTCGCACGTGTTTGTGCTCGACTAGACTGCGGGATGCATCCTTTCGCACGTGTTTTTACTCGACTAGCCTGCGGGATGCATCCTCTCGCACGTGTTTTTGCTCGACTAGCCTGCGGGATGCATCCTCTCGCACGTGTTTTTGCTCGACTAGCCTGCGGGATGCATCCTCTCGCACGTGTTTTTACTCGACTAGCCTGCGGGATGCATCCTCTCGCACGTGTTTTTACTCGACTACCCTGATGGATGCATCCTCTCGCACGTGTTTTTGCTCGACTAGCCATGCGCATCCCAAAAAACCTGCGCATGCGCATCCCAAAAAATCTGCGCATGCGCATCCCACAAAACCTGCGCATGCACATCCCACAAAACCTCGCACGTGTTTGTGCTCGACTAGCCTGCGGGATGCATCCTTTCGCACGTGTTTTTACTCGACTAGCCTGCGGGATGCATCCTCTCGCACGTGTTTTTGCTCGACTAGCCTGCGGGATGCATCCTCTCGCACGTGTTTTTGCTCGACTAGCCTGCGGGATGCATCCTCTCGCACGTGTTTTTACTCGACTACCCTGATGGATGCATCCTCTCGCACGTGTTTTTGCTCGACTAGCCATGCGCATCTCAAAAAACCTGCACATGCGCATCCCAAAAAACCTGCGCATGCGCATCCCACAAAACCTGCGCATGCGCATCCCACAAAACCTCGCACGTGTTTTTACTCGACTAGCCTGCGGGATGCATCCTCTCGCACGTGTTTTTACTCGACTAGCCTGCGGGATGCATCCTCTCGCACGTGTTTTTGCTCGACTAGCCATGCGCATCCCAAAAAACCTGCACATGCGCATCCCAAAAAACCTGCGCATGCGCATCCCAAAAAACCTGCGCATGCGCATCCCACAAAACCTGCGTATGCGCATCCCACAAAACCTCGCACGTGTTTTTACTCGACTAGCCTGCTGGATGCATCCTCTCGCACGTGTTTTTACTCGGCTAGCCTGCGGGATGCATCCTCTCGCACGTGTTTTTGCTCGACTAGCCATGCGCATCCCAAAAAACCTGCACATGCGCATCCCAAAAAACCTGCGCATGCGCATCCCACAAAACCTCGCACGTGTTTTTACTCGACTAGCCTGCGGGATGCATCCTCTCGCACGTGTTTTTGCTCGGCTAGCCTGCGGGATGCATCCTCTCGCACGTGTTTTTGCTCGACTAGCCATGCGCATCCCAAAAAACCTGCGCATGCGCATCCCAAAAAACCTGCGCATGCGCATCCCACAAAACCTCGCACGTGTTTTTACTCGACTAGCCTGCGGGATGCATCCTCTCGCACGTGTTTTTACTCGACTAGCCTGCGGGATGCATCGTCTCGCACGTGTTTTTACTCGACTAGCCTGCGGGATGCATCCTCTCGCACGTGTTTTTGCTCGACTAGCCATGCGCATCCCAAAAAACCTGCGCATGCGCATCCCAAAAAATCTGCGCATGCGCATCCCACAAAACCTGCGCATGCGCATCCCACAAAACCTCGCACGTGTTTGTGCTCAACTAGCCTGCGGGATGCATCCTTTCGCACGTGTTTTTACTCGACTAGCCTGCGGGATGCATCCTCTCGCACGTGTTTTTGCTCGACTAGCCTGCGGGATGCATCCTCTCGCACGTGTTTTTGCTCGACTAGCCATGCGCATCCCAAAAAACCTGCGCATGCGCATCCCAAAAAATCTGCGCATGCGCATCCCACAAAACCTGCGCATGCGCATCCCACAAAACCTCGCACGTGTTTGTGCTCGACTAGACTGCGGGATGCATCCTTTCGCACGTGTTTTTACTCGACTAGCCTGCGGGATGCATCCTCTCGCACGTGTTTTTGCTCGACTAGCCTGCGGGATGCATCCTCTCGCACGTGTTTGTGCTCGACTAGCCTGCGGGATGCATCCTCTCGCACGTGTTTTTACTCGACTAGCCTGCGGGATGCATCCTCTCGCACGTGTTTTTGCTCGACTAGCCTGCGGGATGCATCCTCTCGCACGTGTTTTTGCTCGACTAGCCTGCGGGATGCATCCTCTCGCACGTGTTTTTACTCGACTAGCCTGCGGGATGCATCCTCTCGCACGTGTTTTTACTCGACTACCCTGATGGATGCATCCTCTCGCACGTGTTTTTGCTCGACTAGCCATGCGCATCTCAAAAAACCTGCACATGCGCATCCCAAAAAACCTGCGCATGCGCATCCCACAAAACCTGCGCATGCGCATCCCACAAAACCTCGCACGTGTTTTTACTCGACTAGCCTGCGGGATGCATCCTCTCGCACGTGTTTTTACTCGACTAGCCTGCGGGATGCATCCTCTCGCATGTGTTTTTGCTCGACTAGCCTGCGGGATGCATCCTCTCGCACGTGTTTTTACTCGACTAGCCTGCGGGATGCATCGTCTCGCACGTGTTTTTACTCGACTAGCCTGCGGGATGCATCCTCTCGCACGTGTTTTTGCTCGACTAGCCGTGCGCATCCCAAAAAACCTGCGCATGCGCATCCCAAAAAATCTGCGCATGCGCATCCCACAAAACCTGCGCATGCGCATCCCACAAAACCTCGCACGTGTTTGTGCTCGACTAGCCTGCGGGATGCATCCTTTCGCACGTGTTTTTACTCGACTAGCCTGCGGGATGCATCCTCTCGCACGTGTTTTTGCTCGACTAGCCTGCGGGATGCATCCTCTCGCACGTGTTTTTGCTCGACTAGCCATGCGCATCCCAAAAAACCTGCGCATGCGCATCCCAAAAAATCTGCGCATGCGCATCCCACAAAACCTGCGCATGCGCATCCCACAAAACCTCGCACGTGTTTGTGCTCGACTAGCCTGCGGGATGCATCCTTTCGCACGTGTTTTTACTCGACTAGCCTGCAGGATGCATCCTCTCGCACGTGTTTTTGCTCGACTAGCCTGCGGGATGCATCCTCTCGCACGTGTTTTTGCTCGACTAGCCATGCGCATCCCAAAAAACCTGCGCATGCGCATCCCAAAAAATCTGCGCATGCGCATCCCACAAAACCTGCGCATGCGCATCCCACAAAACCTCGCACGTGTTTGTGCTCGACTAGCCTGCGGGATGCATCCTTTCGCACGTGTTTTTACTCGACTAGCCTGCGGGATGCATCCTCTCGCACGTGTTTTTGCTCGACTAGCCTGCGGGATGCATCCTCTCGCACGTGTTTTTGCTCGACTAGCCATGCGCATCCCAAAAAACCTGCGCATGCGCATCCCAAAAAACCTGCGCATGCGCATCCCACAAAACCTCGCACGTGTTTGTGCTCGACTAGCCTGCGGGATGCATCCTTTCGCACGTGTTTTTACTCGGCTAGCCTGCGGGATGCATCCTCTCGCACGTGTTTTTGCTCGACTAGCCTGCGGGATGCATCCTCTCGCACGTGTTTTTGCTCGACTAGCCATGCGCATCCCAAAAAACCTGCGCATGCGCATCCCAAAAAATCTGCGCATGCGCATCCCACAAAACCTGCGCATGCGCATCCCACAAAACCTCGCACGTGTTTGTGCTCGACTAGACTGCGGGATGCATCCTTTCGCACGTGTTTTTACTCGACTAGCCTGCGGGATGCATCCTCTCGCACGTGTTTTTGCTCGACTAGCCTGCGGGATGCATCCTCTAGCACGTGTTTGTGCTCGACTAGCCTGCGGGATGCATCCTCTCGCACGTGTTTTTACTCGACTAGCCTGCGGGATGCATCGTCTCGCACGTGTTTTTACTCGACTAGCCTGCGGGATGCATCCTCTCGCACGTGTTTTTGCTCGACTAGCCATGCGCATCCCAAAAAACCTGCGCATGCGCATCCCAAAAAATCTGCGCATGCGCATCCCACAAAACCTGCGCATGCGCATCCAACAAAACCTCGCACGTGTTTGTGCTCGACTAGCCTGCGGGATGCATCCTTTCGCACGTGTTTTTACTCGACTAGCCTGCGGGATGCATCCTCTCGCACGTGTTTTTGCTCGACTAGCCTGCGGGATGCATCCTCTCGCACGTGTTTTTGCTCGACTAGCCATGCGCATCCCAAAAAACCTGCGCATGCGCATCCCAAAAAATCTGCGCATGCGCATCCCACAAAACCTGCGCATGCGCATCCCACAAAACCTCGCACGTGTTTGTGCTCGACTAGCCTGCGGGATGCATCCTTTCGCACGTGTTTTTACTCGACTAGCCTGCGGGATGCATCCTCTCGCACGTGTTTTTGCTCGACTAGCCTGCGGGATGCATCCTCTCGCACGTGTTTTTGCTCGACTAGCCATGCGCATCCCAAAAAACCTGCGCATGCGCATCCCAAAAAATCTGCGCATGCGCATCCCACAAAACCTGCGCATGCGCATCCCACAAAACCTCGCACGTGTTTGTGCTCGACTAGACTGCGGGATGCATCCTTTCGCACGTGTTTTTACTCGACTAGCCTGCGGGATGCATCCTCTCGCACGTGTTTTTGCTCGACTAGCCTGCGGGATGCATCCTCTCGCACGTGTTTGTGCTCGACTAGCCTGCGGGATGCATCCTCTCGCACGTGTTTTTACTCGACTAGCCTGCGGGATGCATCCTCTCGCACGTGTTTTTGCTCGACTAGCCTGCGGGATGCATCCTCTCGCACGTGTTTTTGCTCGACTAGCCTGCGGGATGCATCCTCTCGCACGTGTTTTTACTCGACTAGCCTGCGGGATGCATCCTCTCGCACGTGTTTTTGCTCGACTAGCCATGCGCATCCCAAAAAACCTGCACATGCGCATCCCAAAAAATCTGCGCATGCGCATCCCACAAAACCTCGCACGTGTTTGTGCTCGACTAGCCTGCGGGATGCATCCTTTCGCACGTGTTTTTACTCGACTAGCCTGCGGGATGCATCCTCTCGCACGTGTTTTTGCTCGACTAGCCTGCGGGGTGCATCCTCCCGCACGTGTTTTTGCTCGACTAGCCATGCGCATCCCAAAAAACCTGCGCATGCGCATCCCAAAAAATCTGCGCATGCGCATCCCACAAAACCTGCGCATGCGCATCCCACAAAACCTCGCACGTGTTTGTGCTCGACTAGACTGCGGGATGCATCCTTTCGCACGTGTTTTTACTCGACTAGCCTGCGGGATGCATCCTCTCGCACGTGTTTTTGCTCGACTAGCCTCCGGGATGCATCCTCTCGCACGTGTTTGTGCTCGACTAGCCTGCGGGATGCATCCTCTCGCACGTGTGTTTGCTCGACTAGCCATGCGCATCCCAAAAAACCTGCGCATGCGCATCCCAAAAAATCTGCGCATACGCATCCCACAAAACCTGCGCATGCGCATCCCACAAAACCTCGCACGTGTTTGTGCTCGACTAGCCTGCGGGATGCATCCTTTCGCACGTGTTTTTACTCGACTAGCCTGCGGGATGCATCCTCTCGCACGTGTTTTTGCTCGACTAGCCTGCGGGATGCATCCTCTCGCACGTGTTTTTGATCGACTAGCCATGCGCATCCCAAAAAACCTGCGCATGCGCATCCCAAAAAATCTGCGCATGCGCATCCCACAAAACCTCGCACGTGTTTTTACTCGACTAGCCTGCGGGGTGCATCCTCTCGCACGTGTTTTTACTCGACTAGCCTGCGGGATGCATCCTCTCGCACGTGTTTTTGCTCGACTAGCCTGCGGGATGCATCCTCTCGCACGTGTTTGTGCTCGACTAGCCTGCGGGATGCATCCTCTCGCACGTGTTTTTACTCGACTAGCCTGCGGGATGCATCCTCTCGCACGTGTTTTTGCTCGACTAGCCTGCGGGATGCATCCTCTCGCACGTGTTTTTGCTCGACTAGCCTGCGGGATGCATCCTCTCGCACGTGTTTTTACTCGACTAGCCTGCGGGATGCATCCTCTCGCACGTGTTTTTACTCGACTACCCTGATGGATGCATCCTCTCGCACGTGTTTTTGCTCGACTAGCCATGCGCATCTCAAAAACCCTGCACATGCGCATCCCAAAAAACCTGCGCATGCGCATCCCACAAAACCTGCGCATGCGCATCCCACAAAACCTCGCACGTGTTTTTAATCGACTATCCTGCGGGATGCATCCTCCCGCACGTGTTTTTACTCGACTAGCCTGCGGGATGCATCCTCTCGCACGTGTTTTTGCTCGACTAGCCATGCGCATCCCAAAAAACCTGCACATGCGCATCCCAAAAAACCTGCGCATGCGCATCCCACAAAACCTGCGCATGCGCATCCCACAAAACCTCGCACGTGTTTTTACTCGACTAGCCTGCGGGATGCATCCTCTCGCACGTGTTTTTACTGGACTAGCCTGCGGGATGCATCCTCTCGCACGTGTTTTTACTCGACTACCCTGCGGGATGCATCCTCTCGCACGTGTTTTTGCTCGACTAGCCATGCGCATCCCAAAAAACCTGCGCATGCGCATCCCAAAAAACCTGCGCATGCGCATCCCAAAAAACCTGCGCATGCGCATCCCACAAAACCTGCGTATGCGCATCCCACAAAACCTCGCACGTGTTTTTACTCGACTAGCCTGCTGGATGCATCCTCTCGCACGTGTTTTTACTCGGCTAGCCTGCGGGATGCATCCTCTCGCACGTGTTTTTGCTCGACTAGCCATGCGCATCCCAAAAAACCTGCACATGCGCATCCCAAAAAACCTGCGCATGCGCATCCCACAAAACCTCGCACGTGTTTGTGCTCGACTAGCCTGCGGGATGCATCCTCTCGCACGTGTTTTTGCTCGACTAGCCTGCGGGATGCATCCTCTCGCACGTGTTTTTGCTCGACTAGCCATGCGCATCCCAAAAAACCTGCGCATGCGCATCCCAAAAAATCTGCGCATGCGCATCCCACAAAACCTGCGCATGCGCATCCCACAAAACCTCGCACGTGTTTGTGCTCGACTAGACTGCGGGATGCATCCTTTCGCACGTGTTTTTACTCGACTAGCCTGCGGGATGCATCCTCTCGCACGTGTTTTTGCTCGACTAGCCTGCGGGATGCATCCTCTCGCACGTGTTTGTGCTCGACTAGCCTGCGGGATGCATCCTCTCGCACGTGTTTTTACTCGACTAGCCTACGGGATGCATCCTCTCGCACGTGTTTTTGCTCGACTAGCATGCGGGATGCATCCTCTCGCACGTGTTTTTGCTCGACTAGCCTGCGGGATGCATCCTCTCGCACCTGTTTTTACTCGACTAGCCTGCGGGATGCATCCTCTCGCACGTGTTTTTACTCGACTACCCTGATGGATGCATCCTCTCGCACGTGTTTTTGCTCGACTAGCCATGCGCATCTCAAAAAACCTGCACATGCGCATCCCAAAAAACCTGCGCATGCGCATCCCACAAAACCTCGCACGTGTTTTTACTCGACTAGCCTGCGGGATGCATCCTCTCGCACGTGTTTTTACTCGACTAGCCTGCGGGATGCATCCTCTCGCACGTGTTTTTGCTCGACTAGCCTGCGGGATGCATCCTCTCGCACGTGTTTTTACTCGACTAGCCTGCGGGATGCATCGTCTCGCACGTGTTTTTACTCGACTAGCCTGCGGGATGCATCCTCTCGCACGTGTATTTGCTCGACTAGCCATGCGCATCCCAAAAAACCTGCGCATGCGCATTCCAAAAAATCTGCGCATGCGCATCCCACAAAACCTGCGCATGCGCATCCCACAAAACCTCGCACGTGTTTGTGCTCGACTAGCCTGCGGGATGCATCCTTTCGCACGTGTTTTTACTCGACTAGCCTGCGGGATGCATCCTCTCGCACGTGTTTTTGCTCGACTAGCCTGCGGGATGCATCCTCTCGCACGTGTTTTTTCTCGACTAGCCATGCGCATCCCAAAAAACCTGCGCATGCGCATCCCAAAAAATCTGCGCATGCGCATCCCACAAAACCTGCGCATGCGCATCCCACAAAACCTAGCACGTGTTTGTGCTCGACTAGACTGCGGGATGCATCCTTTCGCACGTGTTTTTACTCGACTAGCCTGCGGGATGCATCCTCTCGCACGTGTTTTTGCTCGACTAGCCTGCGGGATGCATCCTCTCGCACGTGTTTTTGCTCGACTAGCCATGCGCATCCCAAAAAACCTGCGCATGCGCATCCCAAAAAACCTGCGCATGCGCATCCCAAAAAACCTGCGCATGCGCATCCCACAAAACCTCGCACGTGTTTTTACTCGACTAGCCTGCGGGATGCATCCTCTCGCACGTGTTTTTACTCGACTAGCCTGCGGGATGCATCGTCTCGCACGTGTTTTTACTCGACTAGCCTGCGGGATGCATCCTCTCTCACGTGTTTTTGCTCGACTAGCCATGCGCATCCCAAAAAACCTGCGCATGCGCATCCCAAAAAATCTGCGCATGCGCATCCCACAAAACCTGCGCATGCGCATCCCACAAAACCTCGCACGTGTTTGTGCTCGACTAGCCAGCGGGATGCATCCTTTCGCACGTGTTTTTACTCGACTAGCCTGCGGGATGCATCCTCTCGCACGTGTTTTTGCTCGACTAGCCTGCGGGATGCATCCTCTCGCACGTGTTTTTGCTCGACTAGCCTGCGGGATGCATCCTCTCGCACGTGTTTTTGCTCGACTAGCCATGCGCATCCCAAAAAACCTGCGCATGCGCATCGCAAAAAATCTGCGCATACGCATCCCACAAAACCTGCGCATGCGCATCCCACAAAACCTCGCACGTGTTTGTGCTCGACTAGCCTGCGGGATGCATCCTTTCGCACGTGTTTTTACTCGACTAGCCTGCGGGATGCATCGTCTCGCACGTGTTTTTACTCGACTAGCCTGCGGGATGCATCCTCTCGCACGTGTTTTTGCTCGACTAGCCATGCGCATCCCAAAAAACCTGCGCATGCGCATCCCAAAAAATCTGCGCATGCGCATCCCACAAAACCTGCGCATGCACATCCCACAAAACCTCGCACGTGTTTGTGCTCGACTAGCCTGCGGGATGCATCCTTTCGCACGTGTTTTTACTCGACTAGCCTGCGGGATGCATCCTCTCGCACGTGTTTTTGCTCGACTAGCCTGCGGGATGCATCCTCTCGCAGGTGTTTTTGATCGACTAGCCATGCGCATCCCAAAAAACCTGCGCATGCGCATCCCACAAAACCTGCGCATGCGCATCCCACAAAACCTCGCACGTGTTTGTGCTCGACTAGACTGCGGGATGCATCCTTTCGCACGTGTTTTTACTCGACTAGCCTGCGGGATGCATCCTCTCGCACGTGTTTTTGCTCGACTAGCCTGCGGGATGCATCCTCTCGCACGTGTTTTTGCTCGACTAGCCTGCGGGATGCATCCTCTCGCACGTGTTTTTACTCGACTAGCCTGCGGGATGCATCCTCTCGCACGTGTTTTTACTCGACTACCCTGATGGATGCATCCTCTCGCACGTGTTTTTGCTCGACTAGCCATGCGCATCTCAAAAAACCTGCACATGCGCATCCCAAAAAACCTGCGCATGCGCATCCCACAAAACCTGCGCATGCGCATCCCACAAAACCTCGCACGTGTTTTTACTCGACTAGCCTGCGGGATGCATCCTCTCGCACGTGTTTTTACTCGACTAGCCTGCGGGATGCATCCTCTCGCACGTGTTTTTGCTCGACTAGCCATGCGCATCCCAAAAAACCTGCACATGCGCATCCCAAAAAACCTGCGCATGCGCATCCCACAAAACCTGCGCATGCGCATCCCACAAAACCTCGCACGTGTTTTTACTCGACTAGCCTGCGGGATGCATCCTCTCGCACGTGTTTTTACTGGACTAGCCTGCGGGATGCATCCTCTCGCACGTGTTTTTACTCGACTACCCTGCGGGATGCATCCTCTCGCACGTGTTTTTGCTCGACTAGCCATGCGCATCCCAAAAAACCTGCGCATGCGCATCCCAAAAAACCTGCGCATGCGCATCCCAAAAAACCTGCGCATGCGCATCCCACAAAACCTGCGTATGCGCATCCCACAAAACCTCGCACGTGTTTTTACTCGACTAGCCTGCTGGATGCATCCTCTCGCACGTGTTTTTACTCGGCTAGCCTGCGGGATGCATCCTCTCGCACGTGTTTTTGCTCGACTAGCCATGCGCATCCCAAAAAACCTGCACATGCGCATCCCAAAAAACCTGCGCATGCGCATCCCACAAAACCTCGCACGTGTTTTTACTCGACTAGCCTGCGGGATGCATCCTCTCGCACGTGTTTTTGCTCGGCTAGCCTGCGGGATGCATCCTCTCGCACGTGTTTTTGCTCGACTAGCCATGCGCATCCCAAAAAACCTGCGCATGCGCATCCCAAAAAACCTGCGCATGCGCATCCCACAAAACCTCGCACGTGTTTTTACTCGACTAGCCTGCGGGATGCATCCTCTCGCACGTGTTTTTACTCGACTAGCCTGCGGGATGCATCGTCTCGCACGTGTTTTTACTCGACTAGCCTGCGGGATGCATCCTCTCGCACGTGTTTTTGCTCGACTAGCCATGCGCATCCCAAAAAACCTGCGCATGCGCATCCCAAAAAATCTGCGCATGCGCATCCCACAAAACCTGCGCATGCGCATCCCACAAAACCTCGCACGTGTTTGTGCTCAACTAGCCTGCGGGATGCATCCTTTCGCACGTGTTTTTACTCGACTAGCCTGCGGGATGCATCCTCTCGCACGTGTTTTTGCTCGACTAGCCTGCGGGATGCATCCTCTCGCACGTGTTTTTGCTCGACTAGCCATGCGCATCCCAAAAAACCTGCGCATGCGCATCCCAAAAAATCTGCGCATGCGCATCCCACAAAACCTGCGCATGCGCATCCCACAAAACCTCGCACGTGTTTGTGCTCGACTAGACTGCGGGATGCATCCTTTCGCACGTGTTTTTACTCGACTAGCCTGCGGGATGCATCCTCTCGCACGTGTTTTTGCTCGACTAGCCTGCGGGATGCATCCTCTCGCACGTGTTTGTGCTCGACTAGCCTGCGGGATGCATCCTCTCGCACGTGTTTTTACTCGACTAGCCTGCGGGATGCATCCTCTCGCACGTGTTTTTGCTCGACTAGCCTGCGGGATGCATCCTCTCGCACGTGTTTTTGCTCGACTAGCCTGCGGGATGCATCCTCTCGCACGTGTTTTTACTCGACTAGCCTGCGGGATGCATCCTCTCGCACGTGTTTTTACTCGACTACCCTGATGGATGCATCCTCTCGCACGTGTTTTTGCTCGACTAGCCATGCGCATCTCAAAAAACCTGCACATGCGCATCCCAAAAAACCTGCGCATGCGCATCCCACAAAACCTGCGCATGCGCATCCCACAAAACCTCGCACGTGTTTTTACTCGACTAGCCTGCGGGATGCATCCTCTCGCACGTGTTTCTACTCGACTAGCCTGCGGGATGCATCCTCTCGCACGTGTTTTTGCTCGACTAGCCTGCGGGATGCATCCTCTCGCACGTGTTTTTACTCGACTAGCCTGCGGGATGCATCGTCTCGCACGTGTTTTTACTCGACTAGCCTGCGGGATGCATCCTCTCGCACGTGTTTTTGCTCGACTAGCCATGCGCATCCCAAAAAACCTGCGCATGCGCATCCCAAAAAATCTGCGCATGCGCATCCCACAAAACCTGCGCAAGCGCATCGCACAAAACCTCGCACGTGTTTGTGCTCGACTAGCCTGCGGGATGCATCCTTTCGCACGTGTTTTTACTCGACTAGCCTGCGGGATGCATCCTCTCGCACGTGTTTTTGCTCGACTAGCCTGCGGGATGCATCCTCTCGCACGTGTTTTTGCTCGACTAGCCATGCGCATCCCAAAAAACCTGCGCATGCGCATCCCAAAAAATCTGCGCATGCGCATCCCACAAAACCTGCGCATGCGCATCCCACAAAACCTCGCACGTGTTTGTGCTCGACTAGCCTGCGGGATGCATCCTTTCGCACGTGTTTTTACTCGACTAGCCTGCGGGATGCATCCTCTCGCACGTGTTTTTGCTCGACTAGCCTGCGGGATGCATCCTCTCGCACGTGTTTTTGCTCGACTAGCCATGCGCATCCCAAAAAACCTGCGCATGCGCATCCCAAAAAATCTGCGCATGCGCATCCCACAAAACCTGCGCATGCGCATCCCACAAAACCTCGCACGTGTTTGTGCTCGACTAGCCTGCGGGATGCATCCTTTCGCACGTGTTTTTACTCGACTAGCCTGCGGGATGCATCCTCTCGCACGTGTTTTTGCTCGACTAGCCTGCGGGATGCATCCTCTCGCACGTGTTTTTGCTCGACTAGCCATGCGCATCCCAAAAAACCTGCGCATGCGCATCCCAAAAAACCTGCGCATGCGCATCCCAAAAAACCTGCGCATGCGCATCCCACAAAACCTGCGTATGCGCATCCCACAAAACCTCGCACGTGTTTTTACTCGACTAGCCTGCTGGATGCATCCTCTCGCACGTGTTTTTACTCGGCTAGCCTGCGGGATGCATCCTCTCGCACGTGTTTTTGCTCGACTAGCCATGCGCATCCCAAAAAACCTGCACATGCGCATCCCAAAAAACCTGCGCATGCGCATCCCACAAAACCTCGCACGTGTTTTTACTCGACTAGCCTGCGGGATGCATCCTCTCGCACGTGTTTTTGCTCGGCTAGCCTGCGGGATGCATCCTCTCGCACGTGTTTTTGCTCGACTAGCCATGCGCATCCCAAAAAACCTGCGCATGCGCATCCCACAAAACCTGCGCATGCGCATCCCACAAAACCTCGCACGTGTTTTTACTCGACTAGCCTGCGGGATGCATCCTCTCGCACGTGTTTTTACTCGACTAGCCTGCGGGATGCATCGTCTCGCACGTGTTTTTACTCGACTAGCCTGCGGGATGCATCCTCTCGCACGTGTTTTTGCTCGACTAGCCATGCGCATCCCAAAAAACCTGCGCATGCGCATCCCAAAAAATCTGCGCATGCGCATCCCACAAAACCTGCGCATGCGCATCCCACAAAACCTCGCACGTGTTTGTGCTCGACTAGCCTGCGGGATGCATCCTTTCGCACGTGTTTTTACTCGACTAGCCTGCGGGATGCATCCTCTCGCACGTGTTTTTGCTCGACTAGCCTGCGGGATGCATCCTCTCGCACGTGTTTTTGCTCGACTAGCCATGCGCATCCCACAAAACCTGCGCATGCGCATCCCACAAAACCTCGCACGTGTTTGTGCTCGACTAGCCTGCGGGATGCATCCTTTCGCACGTGTTTTTACTCGACTAGCCTGCGGGATGCATCCTCTCGCACGTGTTTTTGCTCGACTAGCCTGCGGGATGCATCCTCTCGCACGTGTTTTTGCTCGACTAGCCATGCGCATCCCAAAAAACCTGCGCATGCGCATCCCAAAAAATCTGCGCATGCGCATCCCATAAAACCTGCGCATGCGCATCCCACAAAACCTCGCACGTGTTTGTGCTCGACTAGACTGCGGGATGCATCCTTTCGCACGTGTTTTTACTCGACTAGCCTGCGGGATGCATCCTCTCGCACGTGTTTTTGCTCGACTAGCCTGCGGGATGCATCCTCTCGCACGTGTTTGTGCTCGACTAGCCTGCGGGATGCATCCTCTCGCACGTGTTTTTACTCGACTAGCCTGCGGGATGCATCCTCTCGCACGTGTTTTTGCTCGACTAGCCTGCGGGATGCATCCTCTCGCACGTGTTTTTACTCGACTAGCCTGCGGGATGCATCCTCTCGCACGTGTTTTTGCTCGACTAGCCAGCGCATCCCAAAAAACCTGCGCATGCGCATCCCAAAAAATCTGCGCATGCGCATCCCACAAAACCTGCGCATGCGCATCCCACAAAACCTCGCACGTGTTTGTGCTCGACTAGCCTGCGGGATGCATCCTTTCGCACGTGTTTTTACTCGACTAGCCTGCGGGATGCATCCTCTCGCACGTGTTTTTGCTCGACTAGCCTGCGGGATGCATCCTCTCGCACGTGTTTTTGCTCGACTAGCCATGCGCATCCCAAAAAACCTGCGCATGCGCATCCCAAAAAATCTGCGCATGCGCATCCCACAAAACCTGCGCATGCGCATCCCACAAAACCTCGCACGTGTTTGTGCTCGACTAGACTGCGGGATGCATCCTTTCGCACGTGTCTTTACTCGACTAGCCTGCGGGATGCATCCTCTCGCACGTGTTTTTGCTCGACTAACCTGCGGGATGCATCCTCTCGCACGTGTTTTTGCTCGACTAGCCTGCGGGATGCATCCTCTCGCACGTGTTTTTGCTCGACTAGCCTGCGGGATGCATCCTCTCGCACGTGTTTTTGATCGACTAGCCATGCGCATCCCAAAAAACCTGCGCATGCGCATCCCACAAAACCTGCGCATGCGCATCCCACAAAACCTCGCACGTGTTTGTGCTCGACTAGACTGCGGGATGCATCCTTTCGCACGTGTTTTTACTCGACTAGCCTGCGGGATGCATCCTCTCGCACGTGTTTTTGCTCGACTAGCCTGCGGGATGCATCCTCTCGCACGTGTTTTTGCTCGACTAGCCTGCGGGATGCATCCTCTCGCACGTGTTTTTACTCGACTAGCCTGCGGGATGCATCCTCTCGCACGTGTTTTTACTCGACTACCCTGATGGATGCATCCTCTCGCACGTGTTTTTGCTCGACTAGCCATGCGCATCTCAAAAAACCTGCACATGCGCATCCCAAAAAACCTGCGCATGCGCATCCCACAAAACCTGCGCATGCGCATCCCACAAAACCTCGCACGTGTTTTTACTCGACTAGCCTGCGGGATGCATCCTCTCGCACGTGTTTTTACTCGACTAGCCTGCGGGATGCATCCTCTCGCACGTGTTTTTGCTCGACTAGCCATGCGCATCCCAAAAAACCTGCACATGCGCATCCCAAAAAACCTGCGCATGCGCATCCCACAAAACCTCGCACGTGTTTTTACTCGACTAGCCTGCGGGATGCATCCTCTCGCACGTGTTTTTGCTTGGCTAGCCTGCGGGATGCATCCTCTCGCACGTGTTTTTGCTCGACTAGCCATGCGCATCCCAAAAAACCTGCGCATGCGCATCCCACAAAACCTCGCACGTGTTTTTACTCGACTAGCCTGCGGGATGCATCCTCTCGCACGTGTTTTTACTCGACTAGCCTGCGGGATGCATCCTCTCGCACGTGTTTTTACTCGACTAGCCTGCGGGATGCATCGTCTCGCACGTGTTTTTACTCGACTAGCCTGCGGGATGCATCCTCTCGCACGTGTTTTTGCTCGACTAGCCATGCGCATCCCAAAAAAACTGCGCATGCGCATCCCAAAAAATCTGCGCATGCGCATCCCACAAAACCTGCGCATGCGCATCCCACAAAACCTCGCACGTGTTTGTGCTCGACTAGCCTGCGGGATGCATCCTTTCGCACGTGTTTTTGCTCGACTAGCCTGCGGGATGCATCCTCTCGCACGTGTTTTTGCTCGACTAGCCTGCGGGATGCATCCTCTCGCACGTGTTTGTGCTCGACTAGCCTGCGGGATGCATCCTCTCGCACGTGTTTTTACTCGACTAGCCTGCGGGATGCATCCTCTCGCACGTGTTTTTGCTCGACTAGCCTGCGGGATGCATCCTCTCGCACGTGTTTTTGCTCGACTAGCCTGCGGGATGCATCCTCTCGCACGTGTTTTTACTCGACTACCCTGATGGATGCATCCTCTCGCACGTGTTTTTGCTCGACTAGCCATGCGCATCTCAAAAAACCTGCACATGCGCATCCCCAAAAATCTGCGCATGCGCATCCCACAAAACCTGCGCATGCGCATCCCACAAAACCTCGCACGTGTTTGTGCTCAACTAGCCTGCGGGATGCATCCTTTCGCACGTGTTTTTACTCGACTAGCCTGCGGGATGCATCCTCTCGCACGTGTTTTTGCTCGACTAGCCTGCGGGATGCATCCTCTCGCACGTGTTTGTGCTCGACTAGCCTGCGGGATGCATCCTCTCGCACGTGTTTTTACTCGACTAGCCTGCGGGATGCATCCTCTCGCACGTGTTTTTGCTCGACTAGCCTGCGGGATGCATCCTCTCGCACGTGTTTTTGCTCGACTAGCCTGCGGGATGCATCCTCTCGCACGTGTTTTTACTCGACTAGCCTGTGGGATGCATCCTCTCGCACGTGTTTTTACTCGACTACCCTGATGGATGCATCCTCTCGCACGTGTTTTTGCTCGACTAGCCATGCGCATCTCAAAAAACCTGCACATGCGCATCCCAAAAAACCTGCGCATGCGCATCCCACAAAACCTGCGCATGCGCATCCCACAAAACCTCGCACGTGTTTTTACTCGACTAGCCTGCGGGATGCATCCTCTCGCACGTGTTTTTACTCGACTAGCCTGCGGGATGCATCCTCTCGCACGTGTTTTTGCTCGACTAGCCTGCGGGATGCATCCTCTCGCACGTGTTTTTACTCGACTAGCCTGCGGGATGCATCGTCTCGCACGTGTTTTTACTCGACTAGCCTGCGGGATGCATCCTCTCGCACGTGTTTTTGCTCGACTAGCCATGCGCATCCCAAAAAACCTGCGCATGCGCATCCCAAAAAATCTGCGCATGCGCATCCCACAAAACCTGCGCATGCGCATCCCACAAAACCTCGCACGTGTTTGTGCTCGACTAGCCTGCGGGATGCATCCTTTCGCACGTGTTTTTACTCGACTAGCCTGCGGGATGCATCCTCTCGCACGTGTTTTTGCTCGACTAGCCTGCGGGATGCATCCTCTCGCACGTGTTTTTGCTCGACTAGCCATGCGCATCCCAAAAAACCTGCGCATGCGCATCCCAAAAAATCTGCGCATGCGCATCCCACAAAACCTGCGCATGCGCATCCCACAAAACCTCGCACGTGTTTGTGCTCGACTAGCCTGCGGGATGCATCCTTTCGCACGTGTTTTTACTCGACTAGCCTGCGGGATGCATCCTCTCGCACGTGTTTTTGCTCGACTAGCCTGCGGGATGCATCCTCTCGCACGTGTTTTTGCTCGACTAGCCATGCGCATCCCAAAAAACCTGCGCATGCGCATCCCAAAAAATCTGCGCATGCGCATCCCACAAAACCTGCGCATGCGCATCCCACAAAACCTCGCACGTGTTTGTGCTCGACTAGCCTGCGGGATGCATCCTTTCGCACGTGTTTTTACTCGACTAGCCTGCGGGATGCATCCTCTCGCACGTGTTTTTGCTCGACTAGCCTGCGGGATGCATCCTCTCGCACGTGTTTTTGCTCGACTAGCCATGCGCATCCCAAAAAACCTGCGCATGCGCATCCCAAAAAACCTGCGCATGCGCATCCCAAAAAACCTGCGCATGCGCATCCCACAAAACCTGCGTATGCGCATCCCACAAAACCTCGCACGTGTTTTTACTCGACTAGCCTGCTGGATGCATCCTCTCGCACGTGTTTTTACTCGGCTAGCCTGCGGGATGCATCCTCTCGCACGTGTTTTTGCTCGACTAGCCATGCGCATCCCAAAAAACCTGCACATGCGCATCCCAAAAAACCTGCGCATGCGCATCCCACAAAACCTCGCACGTGTTTTTACTCGACTAGCCTGCGGGATGCATCCTCTCGCACGTGTTTTTGCTCGGCTAGCCTGCGGGATGCATCCTCTCGCACGTGTTTTTGCTCGACTAGCCATGCGCATCCCAAAAAACCTGCGCATGCGCATCCCACAAAACCTCGCACGTGTTTTTACTCGACTAGCCTGCGGGATGCATCCTCTCGCACGTGTTTTTACTCGACTAGCCTGCGGGATGCATCGTCTCGCACGTGTTTTTACTCGACTAGCCTGCGGGATGCATCCTCTCGCACGTGTTTTTGCTCGACTAGCCATGCGCATCCCAAAAAACCTGCGCATGCGCATCCCAAAAAATCTGCGCATGCGCATCCCACAAAACCTCGCACGTGTTTGTGCTCGACTAGCCTGCGGGATGCATCCTTTCGCACGTGTTTTTACTCGACTAGCCTGCGGGATGCATCCTCTCGCACGTGTTTTTGCTCGACTAGCCTGCGGGATGCATCCTCTCGCACGTGTTTTTGCTCGACTAGCCATGCGCATCCCAAAAAACCTGCGCATGCGCATCCCAAAAAATCTGCGCATGCGCATCCCACAAAACCTGCGCATGCGCATCCCAAAAAACCTGCGCATGCGCATCCCAAAAAACCTGCGCATGCGCATCCCACAAAACCTGCGTATGCGCATCCCACAAAACCTCGCACGTGTTTTTACTCGACTAGCCTGCTGGATGCATCCTCTCGCACGTGTTTTTACTCGGCTAGCCTGCGGGATGCATCCTCTCGCACGTGTTTTTGCTCGACTAGCCATGCGCATCCCAAAAAACCTGCACATGCGCATCCCAAAAAACCTGCGCATGCGCATCCCACAAAACCTCGCACGTGTTTTTACTCGACTAGCCTGCGGGATGCATCCTCTCGCACGTGTTTTTGCTCGACTAGCCATGCGCATCCCAAAAAACCTGCGCATGCGCATCCCACAAAACCTCGCACGTGTTTTTACTCGACTAGCCTGCGGGATGCATCCTCTCGCACGTGTTTTCACTCGACTAGCCTGCGGGATGCATCCTCTCGCACGTGTTTTTACTCGACTAGCCTGCGGGATGCATCGTCTCGCACGTGTTTTTACTCGACTAGCCTGCGGGATGCATCCTCTCGCACGTGTTTTTGCTCGACTAGCCATGCGCATCCCAAAAAACCTGCGCATGCGCATCCCAAAAAATCTGCGCATGCGCATCCCACAAAACCTGCGCATGCGCATCCCACAAAACCTCGCACGTGTTTGTGCTCGACTAGCCTGCGGGATGCATCCTTTCGCACGTGTTTTTGCTCGACTAGCCTGCGGGATGCATACTCTCGCACGTGTTTTTGCTCGACTAGCCTGCGGGATGCATCCTCTCGCACGTGTTTGTGCTCGACTAGCCTGCGGGATGCATCCTCTCGCACGTGTTTTTACTCGACTAGCCTGCGGGATGCATCCTCTCGCACGTGTTTTTGCTCGACTAGCCTGCGGGATGCATCCTCTCGCACGTGTTTTTGCTCGACTAGCCTGCGGGATGCATCCTCTCGCACGTGTTTTTACTCGACTACCCTGATGGATGCATCCTCTCGCACGTGTTTTTGCTCGACTAGCCATGCGCATCTCAAAAAACCTGCACATGCGCATCCCCAAAAATCTGCGCATGCGCATCCCACAAAACCTGCGCATGCGCATCCCACAAAACCTCGCACGTGTTTGTGCTCAACTAGCCTGCGGGATGCATCCTTTCGCACGTGTTTTTACTCGACTAGCCTGCGGGATGCATCCTCTCGCACGTGTTTTTGCTCGACTAGCCTGCGGGATGCATCCTCTCGCACGTGTTTTTGCTCGACTAGCCATGCGCATCCCAAAAAACCTGAGCATGCGCATCCCAAAAAATCTGCGCATGCGCATCCCACAAAACCTGCGCATGCGCATCCCACAAAACCTCGCACGTGTTTGTGCTCGACTAGACTGCGGGATGCATCCTTTCGCACGTGTTTTTACTCGACTAGCCTGCGGGATGCATCCTCTCGCACGTGTTTTTGCTCGACTAGCCTGCGGGATGCATCCTCTCGCACGTGTTTGTGCTCGACTAGCCTGCGGGATGCATCCTCTCGCACGTGTTTTTACTCGACTAGCCTGCGGGATGCATCCTCTCGCACGTGTTTTTGCTCGACTAGCCTGCGGGATGCATCCTCTCGCACGTGTTTTTGCTCGACTAGCCTGCGGGATGCATCCTCTCGCACGTGTTTTTACTCGACTAGCCTGCGGGATGCATCCTCTCGCACGTGTTTTTACTCGACTACCCTGATGGATGCATCCTCTCGCACGTGTTTTTGCTCGACTAGCCATGCGCATCTCAAAAAACCTGCACATGCGCATCCCAAAAAACCTGCGCATGCGCATCCCACAAAACCTGCGCATGCGCATCCCACAAAACCTCGCACGTGTTTTTACTCGACTAGCCTGCGGGATGCATCCTCTCCTACGTGTTTTTACTCGACTAGCCTGCGGGATGCATCCTCTCGCACGTGTTTTTGCTCGACTAGCCTGCGGGATGCATCCTCTCGCACGTGTTTTTACTCGACTAGCCTGCGGGATGCATCGTCTCGCACGTGTTTTTACTCGACTAGCCTGCGGGATGCATCCTCTCGCACGTGTTTTTGCTCGACTAGCCATGCGCATCCCAAAAAACCTGCGCATGCGCATCCCAAAAAATCTGCGCATGCGCATCCCACAAAATCTGCGCATGCGCATCCCACAAAACCTCGCACGTGTTTGTGCTCGACTAGCCTGCGGGATGCATCCTTTCGCACGTGTTTTTACTCGACTAGCCTGCGGGATGCATCCTCTCGCACGTGTTTTTGCTCGACTAGCCTGCGGGATGCATCCTCTCGCACGTGTTTTTGCTCGACTAGCCATGCGCATCCCAAAAAACCTGCGCATGCGCATCCCAAAAAATCTGCGCATGCGCATCCCACAAAACCTGCGCATGCGCATCCCACAAAACCTCGCACGTGTTTGTGCTCGACTAGCCTGCGGGATGCATCCTTTCGCACGTGTTTTTACTCGACTAGCCTGCGGGATGCATCCTATCGCACGTGTTTTTGCTCGACTAGCCTGCGGGATGCATCCTCTCGCACGTGTTTTTGCTCGACTAGCCATGCGCATCCCAAAAAACCTGCGCATGCGCATCCCAAAAAATCTGCGCATGCGCATCCCACAAAACCTGCGCATCCGCATCCCACAAAACCTCGCACGTGTTTGTGCTCGACTAGCCTGCGGGATGCATCCTTTCGCACGTGTTTTTACTCGACTAGCCTGCGGGATGCATCCTCTCGCACGTGTTTTTGCTCGACTAGCCTGCGGGATGCATCCTCTCGCACGTGTTTTTGCTCGACTAGCCATGCGCATCCCAAAAAACCTGCGCATGCGCATCCCAAAAAATCTGCGCATGCGCATCCCACAAAACCTGCGCATGCGCATCCCACAAAACCTCGCACGTGTTTGTGCTCGACTAGCCTGCGGGATGCATCCTTTCGCACGTGTTTTTACTCGACTAGCCTGCGGGATGCATCCTCTCGCACGTGTTTTTGCTCGACTAGCCATGCGCATCCCAAAAAACCTGCGCATGCGCATCCCAAAAAACCTGCGCATGCGCATCCCAAAAAACCTGCGCATGCGCATCCCACAAAACCTGCGTATGCGCATCCCACAAAACCTCGCACGTGTTTTTACTCGACTAGCCTGCTGGATGCATCCTCTCGCACGTGTTTTTACTCGGCTAGCCTGCGGGATGCATCCTCTCGCACGTGTTTTTGCTCGACTAGCCATGCGCATCCCAAAAAACCTGCACATGCGCATCCCAAAAAACCTGCGCATGCGCATCCCACAAAACCTCGCACGTGTTTTTACTCGACTAGCCTGCGGGATGCATCCTCTCGCACGTGTTTTTACTCGACTAGCCTGCGGGATGCATCGTCTCGCACGTGTTTTTACTCGACTAGCCTGCGGGATGCATCCTCTCGCACGTGTTTTTGCTCGACTAGCCATGCGCATCCCAAAAAACCTGCGCATGCGCATCCCAAAAAATCTGCGCATGCGCATCCCACAAAACCTCGCACGTGTTTGTGCTCGACTAGCCTGCGGGATGCATCCTTTCGCACGTGTTTTTACTCGACTAGCCTGCGGGATGCATCCTCTCGCACGTGTTTTTGCTCGACTAGCCTGCGGGATGCATCCTCTCGCACGTGTTTTTGCTCGACTAGCCATGCGCATCCCAAAAAACCTGCGCATGCGCATCCCAAAAAATCTGCGCATGCGCATCCCACAAAACCTGCGCATGCGCATCCCAAAAAACCTGCGCATGCGCATCCCAAAAAACCTGCGCATGCGCATCCCACAAAACCTGCGTATGCGCATCCCACAAAACCTCGCACGTGTTTTTACTCGACTAGCCTGCTGGATGCATCCTCTCGCACGTGTTTTTACTCGGCTAGCCTGCGGGATGCATCCTCTCGCACGTGTTTTTGCTCGACTAGCCATGCGCATCCCAAAAAACCTGCACATGCGCATCCCAAAAAACCTGCGCATGCGCATCCCACAAAACCTCGCACGTGTTTTTACTCGACTAGCCTGCGGGATGCATCCTCTCGCACGTGTTTTTGCTCGGCTAGCCTGCGGGATGCATCCTCTCGCACGTGTTTTTGCTCGACTAGCCATGCGCATCCCAAAAAACCTGCGCATGCGCATCCCACAAAACCTCGCACGTGTTTTTACTCGACTAGCCTGCGGGATGCATCCTCTCGCACGTGTTTTTACTCGACTAGCCTGCGGGATGCATCCTCTCGCACGTGTTTTTACTCGACTAGCCTGCGGGATGCATCGTCTCGCACGTGTTTTTACTCGACTAGCCTGCGGGATGCATCCTCTCGCACGTGTTTTTGCTCGACTAGCCATGCGCATCCCAAAAAACCTGCGCATGCGCATCCCAAAAAATCTGCGCATGCGCATCCCACAAAACCTGCGCATGCGCATCCCACAAAACCTCGCACGTGTTTGTGCTCGACTAGCCTGCGGGATGCATCCTTTCGCACGTGTTTTTGCTCGACTAGCCTGCGGGATGCATCCTCTCGCACGTGTTTTTGCTCGACTAGCCTGCGGGATGCATCCTCTCGCACGTGTTTGTGCTCGACTAGCCTGCGGGATGCATCCTCTCGCACGTGTTTTTACTCGACTAGCCTGCGGGATGCATCCTCTCGCACGTGTTTTTGCTCGACTAGCCTGCGGGATGCATCCTCTCGCACGTGTTTTTGCTCGACTAGCCTGCGGGATGCATCCTCTCGCACGTGTTTTTACTCGACTACCCTGATGGATGCATCCTCTCGCACGTGTTTTTGCTCGACTAGCCATGCGCATCTCAAAAAACCTGCACATGCGCATCCCCAAAAATCTGCGCATGCGCATCCCACAAAACCTGCGCATGCGCATCCCACAAAACCTCGCACGTGTTTTTGCTCGACTAGCCTGCGGGATGCATCCTCTCGCACGTGTTTTTGCTCGACTAGCCTGCGGGATGCATCCTCTCGCACGTGTTTGTGCTCGACTAGCCTGCGGGATGCATCCTCTCGCACGTGTTTTTACTCGACTAGCCTGCGGGATGCATCCTCTCGCACGTGTTTTTGCTCGACTAGCCTGCGGGATGCATCCTCTCGCACGTGTTTGTGCTCGACTAGCCTGCGGGATGCATCCTCTCGCACGTGTTTTTACTCGACTAGCCTGCGGGATGCATCCTCTCGCACGTGTTTTTGCTCGACTAGCCTGCGGGATGCATCCTCTCGCACGTGTTTTTGCTCGACTAGCCTGCGGGATGCATCCTCTCGCACGTGTTTTTACTCGACTACCCTGATGGATGCATCCTCTCGCACGTGTTTTTGCTCGACTAGCCATGCGCATCTCAAAAAACCTGCACATGCGCATCCCCAAAAATCTGCGCATGCGCATCCCACAAAACCTGCGCATGCGCATCCCACAAAACCTCGGACGTGTTTGTGCTCAACTAGCCTGCGGGATGCATCCTTTCGCACGTGTTTTTACTCGACTAGCCTGCGGGATGCATCCTCTCGCACGTGTTTTTGCTCGACTAGCCTGCGGGATGCATCCTCTCGCACGTGTTTTTGCTCGACTAGCCATGCGCATCCCAAAAAACCTGAGCATGCGCATCCCAAAAAATCTGCGCATGCGCATCCCACAAAACCTGCGCATGCGCATCCCACAAAACCTCGCACGTGTTTGTGCTCGACTAGACTGCGGGATGCATCCTTTCGCACGTGTTTTTACTCGACTAGCCTGCGGGATGCATCCTCTCGCACGTGTTTTTGCTCGACTAGCCTGCGGGATGCATCCTCTCGCACGTGTTTGTGCTCGACTAGCCTGCGGGATGCATCCTCTCGCACGTGTTTTTACTCGACTAGCCTGCGGGATGCATCCTCTCGCACGTGTTTTTGCTCGACTAGCCTGCGGGATGCATCCTCTCGCACGTGTTTTTGCTCGACTAGCCTGCGGGATGCATCCTCTCGCACGTGTTTTTACTCGACTAGCCTGCGGGATGCATCCTCTCGCACGTGTTTTTACTCGACTACCCTGATGGATGCATCCTCTCGCACGTGTTTTTGCTCGACTAGCCATGCGCATCTCAAAAAACCTGCACATGCGCATCCCAAAAAACCTGCGCATGCGCATCCCACAAAACCTGCGCATGCGCATCCCACAAAACCTCGCACGTGTTTTTACTCGACTAGCCTGCGGGATGCATCCTCTCGCACGTGTTTTTACTCGACTAGCCTGCGGGATGCATCCTCTCGCACGTGTTTTTGCTCGACTAGCCTGCGGGATGCATCCTCTCGCACGTGTTTTTACTCGACTAGCCTGCGGGATGCATCGTCTCGCACGTGTTTTTACTCGACTAGCCTGCGGGATGCATCCTCTCGCACGTGTTTTTGCTCGACTAGCCATGCGCATCCCAAAAAACCTGCGCATGCGCATCCCAAAAAATCTGCGCATGCGCATCCCACAAAACCTGCGCATGCGCATCCCACAAAACCTCGCACGTGTTTGTGCTCGACTAGCCTGCGGGATGCATCCTTTCGCACGTGTTTTTACTCGACTAGCCTGCGGGATGCATCCTCTCGCACGTGTTTTTGCTCGACTAGCCATGCGCATCCCAAAAAACCTGCGCATGCGCATCCCAAAAAATCTGCGCATGCGCATCCCACAAAACCTGCGCATGCGCATCCCACAAAACCTCGCACGTGTTTGTGCTCGACTAGCCTGCGGGATGCATCCTTTCGCACGTGTTTTTACTCGACTAGCCTGCGGGATGCATCCTCTCGCACGTGTTTTTGCTCGACTAGCCTGCGGGATGCATCCTCTCGCACGTGTTTTTGCTCGACTAGCCATGCGCATCCCAAAAAACCTGCGCATGCGCATCCCAAAAAATCTGCGCATGCGCATCCCACAAAACCTGCGCATGCGCATCCCACAAAACCTCGCACGTGTTTGTGCTCGACTAGCCTGCGGGATGCATCCTCTCGCACGTGTTTTTGCTCGACTAGCCTGCGGGATGCATCCTCTCGCACGTGTTTTTACTCGACTAGCCTGCGGGATGCATCGTCTCGCACGTGTTTTTACTCGACTAGCCTGCGGGATGCATCCTCTCGCACGTGTTTTTGCTCGACTAGCCATGCGCATCCCAAAAAACCTGCGCATGCGCATCCCAAAAAATCTGCGCATGCGCATCCCACAAAACCTGCGCATGCGCATCCCACAAAACCTCGCACGTGTTTGTGCTCGACTAGCCTGCGGGATGCATCGTCTCGCACGTGTTTTTACTCGACTAGCCTGCGGGATGCATCCTCTCGCACGTGTTTTTGCTCGACTAGCCATGCGCATCCCAAAAAACCTGCGCATGCGCATCCCAAAAAATCTGCGCATGCGCATCCCACAAAACCTGCGCATGCGCATCCCACAAAACCTCGCACGTGTTTGTGCTCGACTAGCCTGCGGGATGCATCCTTTCGCACGTGTTTTTACTCGACTAGCCTGCGGGATGCATCCTCTCGCACGTGTTTTTGCTCGACTAGCCTGCGGGATGCATCCTCTCGCACGTGTTTTTGCTCGACTAGCCATGCGCATCCCAAAAAACCTGCGCATGCGCATCCCAAAAAATCTGCGCATGCGCATCCCACAAAACCTGCGCATGCGCATCCCACAAAACCTCGCACGTGTTTGTGCTCGACTAGCCTGCGGGATGCATCCTTTCGCACGTGTTTTTACTCGACTAGCCTGCGGGATGCATCCTCTCGCACGTGTTTTTGCTCGACTAGCCTGCGGGATGCATCCTCTCGCACGTGTTTTTGCTCGACTAGCCATGCGCATCCCAAAAAACCTGCGCATGCGCATCCCAAAAAATCTGCGCATGCGCATCCCACAAAACCTGCGCATGCGCATCCCACAAAACCTCGCACGTGTTTGTGCTCGACTAGCCTGCGGGATGCATCCTTTCGCACGTGTTTTTACTCGACTAGCCTGCGGGATGCATCCTCTCGCACGTGTTTTTGCTCGACTAGCCTGCGGGATGCATCCTCTCGCACGTGTTTTTGATCGACTAGCCATGCGCATCCCAAAAAACCTGCGCATGCGCATCCCAAAAAATCTGCGCATGCGCATCCCACAAAACCTGCGCATGCGCATCCCACAAAACCTCGCACGTGTTTGTGCTCGACTAGCCTGCGGGATGCATCCTTTCGCACGTGTTTTTACTCGACTAGCCTGCGGGATGCATCCTCTCGCACGTGTTTTTGCTCGACTAGCCTGCGGGATGCATCCTCTCGCACGTGTTTTTGCTCGACTAGCCATGCGCATCCCAAAAAACCTGCGCATGCGCATCCCAAAAAATCTGCGCATGCGCATCCCACAAAACCTGCGCATGCGCATCCCACAAAACCTCGCACGTGTTTGTGCTCGACTAGCCTGCGGGATGCATCCTCTCGCACGTGTTTTTGCTCGACTAGCCTGCGGGATGCATCCTCTCGCACGTGTTTTTACTCGACTAGCCTGCGGGATGCATCGTCTCGCACGTGTTTTTACTCGACTAGCCTGCGGGATGCATCCTCTCGCACGTGTTTTTGCTCGACTAGCCATGCGCATCCCAAAAAACCTGCGCATGCGCATCCCAAAAAATCTGCGCATGCGCATCCCACAAAACCTGCGCATGCGCATCCCACAAAACCTCGCACGTGTTTGTGCTCGACTAGCCTGCGGGATGCATCCTTTCGCACGTGTTTTTACTCGACTAGCCTGCGGGATGCATCCTCTCGCACGTGTTTTTGCTCGACTAGCCTGCGGGATGCATCCTCTCGCACGTGTTTTTGCTCGACTAGCCATGCGCATCCCAAAAAACCTGCGCATGCGCATCCCAAAAAATCTGCGCATGCGCATCCCACAAAACCTGCGCATGCGCATCCCACAAAACCTCGCACGTGTTTGTGCTCGACTAGCCTGCGGGATGCATCCTTTCGCACGTGTTTTTACTCGACTAGCCTGCGGGATGCATCCTCTCGCACGTGTTTTTGCTCGACTAGCCTGCGGGATGCATCCTCTCGCACGTGTTTTTGCTCGACTAGCCATGCGCATCCCAAAAAACCTGCGCATGCGCATCCCAAAAAATCTGCGCATGCGCATCCCACAAAACCTGCGCATGCGCATCCCACAAAACCTCGCACGTGTTTGTGCTCGACTAGCCTGCGGGATGCATCCTTTCGCACGTGTTTTTACTCGACTAGCCTGCGGGATGCATCCTCTCGCACGTGTTTTTGCTCGACTAGCCTGCGGGATGCATCCTCTCGCACGTGTTTTTGCTCGACTAGCCATGCGCATCCCAAAAAACCTGCGCATGCGCATCCCAAAAAATCTGCGCATGCGCATCCCACAAAACCTGCGCATGCGCATCCCACAAAACCTCGCACGTGTTTGTGCTCGACTAGCCTGCGGGATGCATCCTCTCGCACGTGTTTGTGCTCGACTAGCCTGCGGGATGCATCCTCTCGCACGTGTTTTTACTCGACTAGCCTGCGGGATGCATCCTCTCGCACGTGTTTTTGCTCGACTAGCCTGCGGGATGCATCCTCTCGCACGTGTTTTTGCTCGACTAGCCTGCGGGATGCATCCTCTCGCACGTGTTTTTACTCGACTACCCTGATGGATGCATCCTCTCGCACGTGTTTTTGCTCGACTAGCCATGCGCATCTCAAAAAACCTGCACATGCGCATCCCCAAAAATCTGCGCATGCGCATCCCACAAAACCTGCGCATGCGCATCCCACAAAACCTCGCACGTGTTTGTGCTCAACTAGCCTGCGGGATGCATCCTTTCGCACGTGTTTTTACTCGACTAGCCTGCGGGATGCATCCTCTCGCACGTGTTTTTGCTCGACTAGCCTGCGGGATGCATCCTCTCGCACGTGTTTTTGCTCGACTAGCCATGCGCATCCCAAAAAACCTGAGCATGCGCATCCCAAAAAATCTGCGCATGCGCATCCCACAAAACCTGCGCATGCGCATCCCACAAAACCTCGCACGTGTTTGTGCTCGACTAGACTGCGGGATGCATCCTTTCGCACGTGTTTTTACTCGACTAGCCTGCGGGATGCATCCTCTCGCACGTGTTTTTGCTCGACTAGCCTGCGGGATGCATCCTCTCGCACGTGTTTGTGCTCGACTAGCCTGCGGGATGCATCCTCTCGCACGTGTTTTTACTCGACTAGCCTGCGGGATGCATCCTCTCGCACGTGTTTTTACTCGACTAGCCTGCGGGATGCATCCTCTCGCACGTGTTTTTGCTCGACTAGCCTGCGGGATGCATCCTCTCGCACGTGTTTTTACTCGACTAGCCTGCGGGATGCATCGTCTCGCACGTGTTTTTACTCGACTAGCCTGCGGGATGCATCCTCTCGCACGTGTTTTTGCTCGACTAGCCATGCGCATCCCAAAAAACCTGCGCATGCGCATCCCAAAAAATCTGCGCATGCGCATCCCACAAAACCTGCGCATGCGCATCCCACAAAACCTCGCACGTGTTTGTGCTCGACTAGCCTGCGGGATGCATCCTTTCGCACGTGTTTTTACTCGACTAGCCTGCGGGATGCATCCTCTCGCACGTGTTTTTGCTCGACTAGCCTGCGGGATGCATCCTCTCCCACGTGTTTTTGCTCGACTAGCCATGCGCATCCCAAAAAACCTGCGCATGCGCATCCCAAAAAATCTGCGCATGCGCATCCCACAAAACCTGCGCATGCGCATCCCACAAAACCTCGCACGTGTTTGTGCTCGACTAGCCTGCGGGATGCATCCTTTCGCACGTGTTTTTACTCGACTAGCCTGCGGGATGCATCCTCTCGCACGTGTTTTTGCTCGACTAGCCTGCGGGATGCATCCTCTCGCACGTGTTTTTGCTCGACTAGCCATGCGCATCCCAAAAAACCTGCGCATGCGCATCCCAAAAAATCTGCGCATGCGCATCCCACAAAACCTGCGCATGCGCATCCCACAAAACCTCGCACGTGTTTGTGCTCGACTAGCCTGCGGGATGCATCCTTTCGCACGTGTTTTTACTCGACTAGCCTGCGGGATGCATCCTCTCGCACGTGTTTTTGCTCGACTAGCCATGCGCATCCCAAAAAACCTGCGCATGCGCATCCCAAAAAACCTGCGCATGCGCATCCCAAAAAACCTGCGCATGCGCATCCCACAAAACCTGCGTATGCGCATCCCACAAAACCTCGCACGTGTTTTTACTCGACTAGCCTGCTGGATGCATCCTCTCGCACGTGTTTTTACTCGGCTAGCCTGCGGGATGCATCCTCTCGCACGTGTTTTTGCTCGACTAGCCATGCGCATCCCAAAAAACCTGCACATGCGCATCCCAAAAAACCTGCGCATGCGCATCCCACAAAACCTCGCACGTGTTTTTACTCGACTAGCCTGCGGGATGCATCCTCTCGCACGTGTTTTTGCTCGGCTAGCCTGCGGGATGCATCCTCTCGCACGTGTTTTTGCTCGACTAGCCATGCGCATCCCAAAAAACCTGCGCATGCGCATCCCACAAAACCTCGCACGTGTTTTTACTCGACTAGCCTGCGGGATGCATCCTCTCGCACGTGTTTTTACTCGACTAGCCTGCGGGATGCATCGTCTCGCACGTGTTTTTACTCGACTAGCCTGCGGGATGCATCCTCTCGCACGTGTTTTTGCTCGACTAGCCATGCGCATCCCAAAAAACCTGCGCATGCGCATCCCAAAAAATCTGCGCATGCGCATCCCACAAAACCTCGCACGTGTTTGTGCTCGACTAGCCTGCGGGATGCATCCTTTCGCACGTGTTTTTACTCGACTAGCCTGCGGGATGCATCCTCTCGCACGTGTTTTTGCTCGACTAGCCTGCGGGATGCATCCTCTCGCACGTGTTTTTGCTCGACTAGCCATGCGCATCCCAAAAAACCTGCGCATGCGCATCCCAAAAAATCTGCGCATGCGCATCCCACAAAACCTGCGCATGCGCATCCCAAAAAACCTGCGCATGCGCATCCCAAAAAACCTGCGCATGCGCATCCCACAAAACCTGCGTATGCGCATCCCACAAAACCTCGCACGTGTTTTTACTCGACTAGCCTGCTGGATGCATCCTCTCGCACGTGTTTTTGCTCGACTAGCCATGCGCATCCCAAAAAACCTGAGCATGCGCATCCCAAAAAATCTGCGCATGCGCATCCCACAAAACCTGCGCATGCGCATCCCACAAAACCTCGCACGTGTTTGTGCTCGACTAGACTGCGGGATGCATCCTTTCGCACGTGTTTTTACTCGACTAGCCTGCGGGATGCATCCTCTCGCACGTGTTTTTGCTCGACTAGCCTGCGGGATGCATCCTCTCGCACGTGTTTGTGCTCGACTAGCCTGCGGGATGCATCCTCTCGCACGTGTTTTTACTCGACTAGCCTGCGGGATGCATCCTCTCGCACGTGTTTTTGCTCGACTAGCCTGCGGGATGCATCCTCTCGCACGTGTTTTTGCTCGACTAGCCTGCGGGATGCATCCTCTCGCACGTGTTTTTACTCGACTAGCCTGCGGGATGCATCCTCTCGCACGTGTTTTTACTCGACTACCCTGATGGATGCATCCTCTCGCACGTGTTTTTGCTCGACTAGCCATGCGCATCTCAAAAAACCTGCACATGCGCATCCCAAAAAACCTGCGCATGCGCATCCCACAAAACCTGCGCATGCGCATCCCACAAAACCTCGCACGTGTTTTTACTCGACTAGCCTGCGGGATGCATCCTCTCGCACGTGTTTTTACTCGACTAGCCTGCGGGATGCATCCTCTCGCACGTGTTTTTGCTCGACTAGCCTGCGGGATGCATCCTCTCGCACGTGTTTTTACTCGACTAGCCTGCGGGATGCATCGTCTCGCACGTGTTTTTACTCGACTAGCCTGCGGGATGCATCCTCTCGCACGTGTTTTTGCTCGACTAGCCATGCGCATCCCAAAAAACCTGCGCATGCGCATCCCAAAAAATCTGCGCATGCGCATCCCACAAAACCTGCGCATGCGCATCCCACAAAACCTCGCACGTGTTTGTGCTCGACTAGCCTGCGGGATGCATCCTTTCGCACGTGTTTTTACTCGACTAGCCTGCGGGATGCATCCTCTCGCACGTGTTTTTGCTCGACTAGCCTGCGGGATGCATCCTCTCGCACGTGTTTTTGCTCGACTAGCCATGCGCATCCCAAAAAACCTGCGCATGCGCATCCCAAAAAATCTGCGCATGCGCATCCCACAAAACCTGCGCATGCGCATCCCACAAAACCTCGCACGTGTTTGTGCTCGACTAGCCTGCGGGATGCATCCTTTCGCACGTGTTTTTACTCGACTAGCCTGCGGGATGCATCCTCTCGCACGTGTTTTTGCTCGACTAGCCTGCGGGATGCATCCTCTCGCACGTGTTTTTGCTCGACTAGCCATGCGCATCCCAAAAAACCTGCGCATGCGCATCCCAAAAAATCTGCGCATGCGCATCCCACAAAACCTGCGCATGCGCATCCCACAAAACCTCGCACGTGTTTGTGCTCGACTAGCCTGCGGGATGCATCCTTTCGCACGTGTTTTTACTCGACTAGCCTGCGGGATGCATCCTCTCGCACGTGTTTTTGCTCGACTAGCCTGCGGGATGCATCCTCTCGCACGTGTTTTTGCTCGACTAGCCTGCGGGATGCATCCTCTCGCACGTGTTTTTGCTCGACTAGCCATGCGCATCCCAAAAAACCTGCGCATGCGCATCCCAAAAAACCTGCGCATGCGCATCCCAAAAAACCTGCGCATGCGCATCCCACAAAACCTGCGTATGCGCATCCCACAAAACCTCGCACGTGTTTTTACTCGACTAGCCTGCTGGATGCATCCTCTCGCACGTGTTTTTACTCGGCTAGCCTGCGGGATGCATCCTCTCGCACGTGTTTTTGCTCGACTAGCCATGCGCATCCCAAAAAACCTGCACATGCGCATCCCAAAAAACCTGCGCATGCGCATCCCACAAAACCTCGCACGTGTTTTTACTCGACTAGCCTGCGGGATGCATCCTCTCGCACGTGTTTTTGCTCGGCTAGCCTGCGGGATGCATCCTCTCGCACGTGTTTTTGCTCGACTAGCCATGCGCATCCCAAAAAACCTGCGCATGCGCATCCCACAAAACCTCGCACGTGTTTTTACTCGACTAGCCTGCGGGATGCATCCTCTCGCACGTGTTTTTACTCGACTAGCCTGCGGGATGCATCCTCTCGCACGTGTTTTTACTCGACTAGCCTGCGGGATGCATCGTCTCGCACGTGTTTTTACTCGACTAGCCTGCGGGATGCATCCTCTCGCACGTGTTTTTGCTCGACTAGCCATGCGCATCCCAAAAAACCTGCGCATGCGCATCCCAAAAAATCTGCGCATGCGCATCCCACAAAACCTGCGCATGCGCATCCCACAAAACCTCGCACGTGTTTGTGCTCGACTAGCCTGCGGGATGCATCCTTTCGCACGTGTTTTTACTCGACTAGCCTGCGGGATGCATCCTCTCGCACGTGTTTTTGCTCGACTAGCCTGCGGGATGCATCCTCTCGCACGTGTTTGTGCTCGACTAGCCTGCGGGATGCATCCTCTCGCACGTGTTTTTACTCGACTAGCCTGCGGGATGCATCCTCTCGCACGTGTTTTTGCTCGACTAGCCTGCGGGATGCATCCTCTCGCACGTGTTTTTGCTCGACTAGCCTGCGGGATGCATCCTCTCGCACGTGTTTTTACTCGACTACCCTGATGGATGCATCCTCTCGCACGTGTTTTTGCTCGACTAGCCATGCGCATCTCAAAAAACCTGCACATGCGCATCCCCAAAAACCTGCGCATGCGCATCCCACAAAACCTGCGCATGCGCATCCCACAAAACCTCGCACGTGTTTTTACTCGACTAGCCTGCGGGATGCATCGTCTCGCACGTGTTTTTACTCGACTAGCCTGCGGGATGCATCCTCTCGCACGTGTTTTTGCTCGACTAGCCATGCGCATCCCAAAAAACCTGCGCATGCGCATCCCAAAAAATCTGCGCATGCGCATCCCACAAAACCTGCGCATGCGCATCCCACAAAACCTCGCACGTGTTTGTGCTCGACTAGCCTGCGGGATGCATCCTTTCGCACGTGTTTTTACTCGACTAGCCTGCGGGATGCATCCTCTCGCACGTGTTTTTGCTCGACTAGCCTGCGGGATGCATCCTCTCGCACGTGTTTTTGCTCGACTAGCCATGCGCATCCCAAAAAACCTGCGCATGCGCATCCCAAAAAATCTGCGCATGCGCATCCCACAAAACCTGCGCATGCGCATCCCACAAAACCTCGCACGTGTTTGTGCTCGACTAGCCTGCGGGATGCATCCTTTCGCACGTGTTTTTACTCGACTAGCCTGCGGGATGCATCCTCTCGCACGTGTTTTTGCTCGACTAGCCTGCGGGATGCATCCTCTCGCACGTGTTTTTGCTCGACTAGCCATGCGCATCCCAAAAAACCTGCGCATGCGCATCCCAAAAAATCTGCGCATGCGCATCCCACAAAACCTGCGCATGCGCATCCCACAAAACCTCGCACGTGTTTGTGCTCGACTAGCCTGCGGGATGCATCCTTTCGCACGTGTTTTTACTCGACTAGCCTGCGGGATGCATCCTCTCGCACGTGTTTTTGCTCGACTAGCCTGCGGGATGCATCCTCTCGCACGTGTTTTTGCTCGACTAGCCTGCGGGATGCATCCTCTCGCACGTGTTTTTGCTCGACTAGCCATGCGCATCCCAAAAAACCTGCGCATGCGCATCCCAAAAAACCTGCGCATGCGCATCCCAAAAAACCTGCGCATGCGCATCCCACAAAACCTGCGTATGCGCATCCCACAAAACCTCGCACGTGTTTTTACTCGACTAGCCTGCTGGATGCATCCTCTCGCACGTGTTTTTACTCGGCTAGCCTGCGGGATGCATCCTCTCGCACGTGTTTTTGCTCGACTAGCCATGCGCATCCCAAAAAACCTGCACATGCGCATCCCAAAAAACCTGCGCATGCGCATCCCACAAAACCTCGCACGTGTTTTTACTCGACTAGCCTGCGGGATGCATCCTCTCGCACGTGTTTTTGCTCGGCTAGCCTGCGGGATGCATCCTCTCGCACGTGTTTTTGCTCGACTAGCCATGCGCATCCCAAAAAACCTGCGCATGCGCATCCCACAAAACCTCGCACGTGTTTTTACTCGACTAGCCTGCGGGATGCATCCTCTCGCACGTGTTTTTACTCGACTAGCCTGCGGGATGCATCCTCTCGCACGTGTTTTTACTCGACTAGCCTGCGGGATGCATCGTCTCGCACGTGTTTTTACTCGACTAGCCTGCGGGATGCATCCTCTCGCACGTGTTTTTGCTCGACTAGCCATGCGCATCCCAAAAAACCTGCGCATGCGCATCCCAAAAAATCTGCGCATGCGCATCCCACAAAACCTGCGCATGCGCATCCCACAAAACCTCGCACGTGTTTGTGCTCGACTAGCCTGCGGGATGCATCCTTTCGCACGTGTTTTTACTCGACTAGCCTGCGGGATGCATCCTCTCGCACGTGTTTTTGCTCGACTAGCCTGCGGGATGCATCCTCTCGCACGTGTTTGTGCTCGACTAGCCTGCGGGATGCATCCTCTCGCACGTGTTTTTACTCGACTAGCCTGCGGGATGCATCCTCTCGCACGTGTTTTTGCTCGACTAGCCTGCGGGATGCATCCTCTCGCACGTGTTTTTGCTCGACTAGCCTGCGGGATGCATCCTCTCGCACGTGTTTTTACTCGACTACCCTGATGGATGCATCCTCTCGCACGTGTTTTTGCTCGACTAGCCATGCGCATCTCAAAAAACCTGCACATGCGCATCCCCAAAAACCTGCGCATGCGCATCCCACAAAACCTGCGCATGCGCATCCCACAAAACCTCGCACGTGTTTTTAATCGACTAGCCTGCGGGATGCATCCTCTCGCACGTGTTTTTACTCGACTAGCCTGCGGGATGCATCCTCTCGCACGTGTTTTTGCTCGACTAGCCATGCGCATCCCAAAAAACCTGCACATGCGCATCCCAAAAAACCTGCGCATGCGCATCCCACAAAACCTGCGCATGCGCATCCCACAAAACCTCGCACGTGTTTTTAATCGACTACCCTGCGGGATGCATCCTCTCGCACGTGTTTTTGCTCGACTAGCCATGCGCATCCCAAAAAACCTGCGCATGCGCATCCCAAAAAACCTGCGCATGCGCATCCCAAAAAACCTGCGCATGCGCATCCCACAAAACCTGCGTATGCGCATCCCACAAAACCTCGCACGTGTTTTTACTCGACTAGCCTGCTGGATGCATCCTCTCGCACGTGTTTTTACTCGGCTAGCCTGCGGGATGCATCCTCTCGCACGTGTTTTTGCTCGACTAGCCATGCGCATCCCAAAAAACCTGCACATGCGCATCCCAAAAAACCTGCGCATGCGCATCCCACAAAACCTGCGCATGCGCATCCCACAAAACCTCGCACGTGTTTTTACTCGACTAGCCTGCGGGATGCATCCTCTCGCACGTGTTTTTGCTCGGCTAGCCTGCGGGATGCATCCTCTCGCACGTGTTTTTGCTCGACTAGCCATGCGCATCCCAAAAAACCTGCGCATGCGCATCCCACAAAACCTCGCACGTGTTTTTACTCGACTAGCCTGCGGGATGCATCCTCTCGCACGTGTTTTTACTCGACTAGCCTGCGGGATGCATCCTCTCGCACGTGTTTTTACTCGACTAGCCTGCGGGATGCATCGTCTCGCACGTGTTTTTACTCGACTAGCCTGCGGGATGCATCCTCTCGCACGTGTTTTTGCTCGACTAGCCATGCGCATCCCAAAAAACCTGCGCATGCGCATCCCAAAAAATCTGCGCATGCGCATCCCACAAAACCTGCGCATGCGCATCCCACAAAACCTCGCACGTGTTTGTGCTCGACTAGCCTGCGGGATGCATCCTTTCGCACGTGTTTTTACTCGACTAGCCTGCGGGATGCATCCTCTCGCACGTGTTTTTGCTCGACTAGCCTGCGGGATGCATCCTCTCGCACGTGTTTTTGCTCGACTAGCCATGCGCATCCCAAAAAACCTGCGCATGCGCATCCCAAAAAATCTGCGCATGCGCATCCCACAAAACCTGCGCATGCGCATCCCACAAAACCTCGCACGTGTTTGTGCTCGACTAGACTGCGGGATGCATCCTTTCGCACGTGTTTTTACTCGACTAGCCTGCGGGATGCATCCTCTCGCACGTGTTTTTGCTCGACTAGCCTGCGGGATGCATCCTCTCGCACGTGTTTGTGCTCGACTAGCCTGCGGGATGCATCCTCTCGCACGTGTTTTTACTCGACTAGCCTGCGGGATGCATCCTCTCGCACGTGTTTTTGCTCGACTAGCCTGCGGGATGCATCCTCTCGCACGTGTTTTTGCTCGACTAGCCTGCGGGGTGCATCCTCTCGCACCTGTTTTTACTCGACTAGCCTGCGGGATGCATCCTCTCGCACGTGTTTTTACTCGACTACCCTGATGGATGCATCCTCTCGCACGTGTTTTTGCTCGACTAGCCATGCGCATCTCAAAAAACCTGCACATGCGCATCCCAAAAAACCTGCGCATGCGAATCCCACAAAACCTGCGCATGCGCATCCCACAAAACCTCGCACGTGTTTTTACTCGACTAGCCTGCGGGATGCATCCTCTCGCACGTGTTTTTACTCGACTAGCCTGCGGGATGCATCCTCTCGCACGTGTTTTTGCTCGACTAGCCTGCGGGATGCATCCTTTCGCACGTGTTTTTACTCGACTAGCCTGCGGGATGCATCCTCTCGCACGTGTTTTTACTCGACTAGCCTGCGGGATGCATCGTCTCGCACGTGTTTTTACTCGACTAGCCTGCGGGATGCATCCTCTCGCACGTGTTTTTGCTCGACTAGCCATTCGCATCCCAAAAAACCTGCGCATGCGCATCCCAAAAAATCTGCGCATGCGCATCCCACAAAACCTGCGCATGCGCATCCCACAAAACCTCGCACGTGTTTGTGCTCGACTAGCCTGCGGGATGCATCCTTTCGCACGTGTTTTTACTCGACTAGCCTGCGGGATGCATCCTCTCGCACGTGTTTTTGCTCGACTAGCCTGCGGGATGCATCCTCTCGCACGTGTTTTTGCTCGACTAGCCATGCGCATCCCAAAAAACCTGCGCATGCGCATCCCAAAAAATCTGCGCATACGCATCCCACAAAACCTGCGCATGCGCATC
Organism: Lasioglossum baleicum; assembly: GCF_051020765.1. Lineage (NCBI taxonomy): Eukaryota > Metazoa > Arthropoda > Insecta > Hymenoptera > Halictidae > Lasioglossum > Lasioglossum baleicum. The sequence goes on from NW_027469177.1 coordinate 397,455, forward strand.
CCACAAAACCTCGCACGTGTTTGTGCTCGACTAGCCTGCGGGATGCATCCTTTCGCACGTGTTTTTACTCGACTAGCCTGCGGGATGCATTGTCTCGCACGTGTTTTTACTCGACTAGCCTGCGGGATGCATCCTCTCGCACGTGTTTTTGCTCGACTAGCCATGCGCATCCCAAAAAACCTGCGCATGCGCATCCCAAAAAATCTGCGCATGCGCATCCCACAAAACCTGCGCATGCACATCCCACAAAACCTCGCACGTGTTTGTGCTCGACTAGCCTGCGGGATGCATCCTTTCGCACGTGTTTTTACTCGACTAGCCTGCGGGATGCATCCTCTCGCACGTGTTTTTGCTCGACTAGCCTGCGGGATGCATCCTCTCGCACGTGTTTTTGATCGACTAGCCATGCGCATCCCAAAAAACCTGCGCATGCGCATCCCACAAAACCTCGCACGTGTTTGTGCTCGACTAGACTGCGGGATGCATCCTTTCGCACGTGTTTTTACTCGACTAGCCTGCGGGATGCATCCTCTCGCACGTGTTTTTGCTCGACTAGCCTGCGGGATGCATCCTCTCGCACGTGTTTTTGCTCGACTAGCCTGCGGGATGCATCCTCTCGCACGTGTTTTTACTCGACTAGCCTGCGGGATGCATCCTCTCGCACGTGTTTTTACTCGACTACCCTGATGGATGCATCCTCTCGCACGTGTTTTTGCTCGACTAGCCATGCGCATCTCAAAAAACCTGCGCATGCGCATCCCACAAAACCTCGCACGTGTTTTTACTCGACTAGCCTGCGGGATGCATCCTCTCGCACGTGTTTTTACTCGACTAGCCTGCGGGATGCATCCTCTCGCACGTGTTTTTGCTCGACTAGCCATGCGCATCCCAAAAAACCTGCACATGCGCATCCCAAAAAACCTGCGCATGCGCATCCCACAAAACCTGCGCATGCGCATCCCACAAAACCTCGCACGTGTTTTTACTCGACTAGCCTGCGGGATGCATCCTCTCGCACGTGTTTTTACTGGACTAGCCTGCGGGATGCATCCTCTCGCACGTGTTTTTACTCGACTACCCTGCGGGATGCATCCTCTCGCACGTGTTTTTGCTCGACTAGCCATGCGCATCCCAAAAAACCTGCGCATGCGCATCCCAAAAAACCTGCGCATGCGCATCCCAAAAAACCTGCGCATGCGCATCCCACAAAACCTGCGTATGCGCATCCCACAAAACCTCGCACGTGTTTTTACTCGACTAGCCTGCTGGATGCATCCTCTCGCACGTGTTTTTACTCGGCTAGCCTGCGGGATGCATCCTCTCGCACGTGTTTTTGCTCGACTAGCCATGCGCATCCCAAAAAACCTGCACATGCGCATCCCAAAAAACCTGCGCATGCGCATCCCACAAAACCTCGCACGTGTTTTTACTCGACTAGCCTGCGGGATGCATCCTCTCGCACGTGTTTTTGCTCGGCTAGCCTGCGGGATGCATCCTCTCGCACGTGTTTTTGCTCGACTAGCCATGCGCATCCCAAAAAACCTGCGCATGCGCATCCCAAAAAACCTGCGCATGCGCATCCCACAAAACCTCGCACGTGTTTTTACTCGACTAGCCTGCGGGATGCATCCTCTCGCACGTGTTTTTACTCGACTAGCCTGCGGGATGCATCCTCTCGCACGTGTTTTTACTCGACTAGCCTGCGGGATGCATCGTCTCGCACGTGTTTTTACTCGACTAGCCTGCGGGATGCATCCTCTCGCACGTGTTTTTACTCGACTACCCTGCGGGATGCATCATCTCGCACGTGTTTTTGCTCGACTAGCCATGCGCATCCCAAAAAACCTGCGCATGCGCATCCCAAAAAACCTGCGCATGCGCATCCCAAAAAACCTGCGCATGCGCATCCCACAAAACCTGCGTATGCGCATCCCACAAAACCTCGCACGTGTTTTTACTCGACTAGCCTGCTGGATGCATCCTCTCGCACGTGTTTTTACTCGGCTAGCCTGCGGGATGCATCCTCTCGCACGTGTTTTTGCTCGACTAGCCATGCGCATCCCAAAAAACCTGCACATGCGCATCCCAAAAAACCTGCGCATGCGCATCCCACAAAACCTCGCACGTGTTTTTACTCGACTAGCCTGCGGGATGCATCCTCTCGCACGTGTTTTTGCTCGGCTAGCCTGCGGGATGCATCCTCTCGCACGTGTTTTTGCTCGACTAGCCATGCGCATCCCAAAAAACCTGCGCATGCGCATCCCACAAAACCTCGCACGTGTTTTTACTCGACTAGCCTGCGGGATGCATCCTCTCGCACGTGTTTTTACTCGACTAGCCTGCGGGATGCATCCTCTCGCACGTGTTTTTACTCGACTAGCCTGCGGGATGCATCGTCTCGCACGTGTTTTTACTCGACTAGCCTGCGGGATGCATCCTCTCGCACGTGTTTTTGCTCGACTAGCCATGCGCATCCCAAAAAACCTGCGCATGCGCATCCCAAAAAATCTGCGCATGCGCATCCCACAAAACCTGCGCATGCGCATCCCACAAAACCTCGCACGTGTTTGTGCTCGACTAGCCTGCGGGGTGCATCCTTTTAGCCTGCGGGGTGCATCCTTTCGCACGTGTTTTTTACTCGACTAGCCTGCGGGGATGCATCCTCTCGCACGTGTTTTTGCTCGACTAGCCTGCGGGATGCATCCTCTCGCACGTGGTGTTTGTACTCGACTAGCCTGCGGGATGCATCCTCTCGCACGTGTTTTTTGCTCGACTAGCCTGCGGGATGCATCCTCTCGCACGTGTTTTTGCTCGACTAGCCTGCGGGATGCATCCTCTCGCACGTGTTTTTACTCGACCTAGCCTGCGGGATGCATCCTCTCGCACGTTGGTTTTTTACTCGACTACCCTGATGGATGCATCCTCTCGCACGTGTTTTTGCTCGACTAGCCATGCGCATCTCAAAAAACCTGCAACATGCGCATCCCAAAAAATCTGCGCATACGCATCCCACAAAACCTGCGCATGCGCATCCCACAAAACCTCGCACGTGTTTGTGCTCGACTAGCCTGCGGGATGCATCCTTTCGCACGTGTTTTTACTCGACTAGCCTGCGGGATGCATCGTCTCGCACGTGTTTTTACTCGACTAGCCTGCGGGATGCATCCTCTCGCACGTGTTTTTGCTCGACTAGCCATGCGCATCCCAAAAAACCTGCGCATGCGCATCCCAAAAAATCTGCGCATGCGCATCCCACAAAACCTGCGCATGCACATCCCACAAAACCTCGCACGAGTTTGTGCTCGACTAGCCTGCGGGATGCATCCATCTCGGCACGTGTTTTTGCTCGACTAGCCTGCGGGATGCATCCTCATCGAACGTGTTTTTGCTCGACTAGCCTGCGGGATGCATCCTCTCGCACGTGTTTTTACTCGACTACCCTGATGGATGCATCCTCTCGCACGTGTTTTTGCTCGACTACCCTGCGGGATGCATCCTCTCGCACGTGTTTTTGCTCGACTAGCCATGCGCATCCCAAAAAAACCTGCGCATGCGCATCCCAAAAAACCTGCGCATGCGCATCCCAAAAAACCTGCGCATGCGCATCCCACAAAACCTGCGTATGCGCATCCCACAAAACCTCGCACGTGTTTTTACTCGACTAGCCTGCTGGATGCATCCTCTCGCACGTGTTTTTACTCGGGCTAGCCTGCGGGATGCATCCTCTCGCACGTGTTTTTGCTCGACTAGCCATGCGCATCCCAAAAAACCTGCACATGCGCATCCCAAAAAACCTGCGCATGCGCATCCCACAAAACCTCGCACGTGTTTTTACTCGACTAGCCTGCGGGATGCATCCTCTCGCACGTGTTTTTGCTCGGCTAGCCTGCGGGATGCATCCTCTCGCACGTGTTTTTGCTCGACTAGCCATGCGCATCCCAAAAAACCCTGCGCATGCGCATCCCAAAAAAACCTGCGCATGCGCATCCCACAAAACCTCGCACGTGTTTTTTACTCGACTAGCCTGCGGGATGCATCCATCTCGCACGTGTTTTTTACTCGACTAGCCTGCGGGATGCATCCCTCTTCGCACGTGTTTTTACTCGACTAGCCTGCGGATGCATCGTCTCGCACGTGTTTTTTACTCGACTAGCCTGCGGGATGCATCCTCTCGCACGTGTTTTTACTCGACTACCCTGCGGGATGCATCCTCTCGCACGTGTTTTTGCTCGACTAGCCATGCGCATCCCAAAAAACCTGCGCATGCGCATCCCAAAAAACCTGCGCATGCGCATCCCAAAAAACCTGCGCATGCGCATCCCACAAAACCTGCGTATGCGCATCCCACAAAACCTCGCACGTGTTTTTACTCGACTAGCCTGCTGGATGCATCCTCTCGCACGTGTTTTTACTCGGCTAGCCTGCGGGATGCATCCTCTCGCACGTGTTTTTGCTCGACTAGCCATGCGCATCCCAAAAAACCTGCACATGCGCATCCCAAAAAACCTGCGCATGCGCATCCCACAAAACCTCGCACGTGTTTTTACTCGACTAGCCTGCGGGATGCATCCTCTCGCACGTGTTTTTGCTCGGCTAGCCTGCGGGATGCATCCTCTCGCACGTGTTTTTGCTCGACTAGCCATGCGCATCCCAAAAAACCTGCGCATGCGCATCCCACAAAACCTCGCACGTGTTTTTACTCGACTAGCCTGCGGGATGCATCCTCTCGCACGTGTTTTTACTCGACTAGCCTGCGGGATGCATCCTCTCGCACGTGTTTTTACTCGACTAGCCTGCGGGATGCATCGTCTCGCACGTGTTTTTACTCGACTAGCCTGCGGGATGCATCCTCTCGCACGTGTTTTTGCTCGACTAGCCATGCGCATCCCAAAAAACCTGCGCATGCGCATCCCAAAAAATCTGCGCATGCGCATCCCACAAAACCTGCGCATGCGCATCCCACAAAACCTCGCACGTGTTTGTGCTCGACTAGCCTGCGGGGTGCATCCTTTCGCACGTGTTTTTACTCGACTAGCCTGCGGGATGCATCCTCTCGCACGTGTTTTTGCTCGACTAGCCTGCGGGATGCATCCTCTCGCACGTGTTTGTGCTCGACTAGCCTGCGGGATGCATCCTCTCGCACGTGTTTTTACTCGACTAGCCTGCGGGATGCATCCTCTCGCACGTGTTTTTGCTCGACTAGCCTGCGGGATGCATCCTCTCGCACGTGTTTTTGCTCGACTAGCCTGCGGGATGCATCCTCTCGCACGTGTTTTTACTCGACTAGCCTGCGGGATGCATCCTCTCGCACGTGTTTTTACTCGACTACCCTGATGGATGCATCCTCTCGCACGTGTTTTTGCTCGACTAGCCATGCGCATCTCAAAAAACCTGCACATGCGCATCCCAAAAAATCTGCGCATACGCATCCCACAAAACCTGCGCATGCGCATCCCACAAAACCTCGCACGTGTTTGTGCTCGACTAGCCTGCGGGATGCATCCTTTCGCACGTGTTTTTACTCGACTAGCCTGCGGGATGCATCGTCTCGCACGTGTTTTTACTCGACTAGCCTGCGGGATGCATCCTCTCGCACGTGTTTTTGCTCGACTAGCCATGCGCATCCCAAAAAACCTGCGCATGCGCATCCCAAAAAATCTGCGCATGCGCATCCCACAAAACCTGCGCATGCACATCCCACAAAACCTCGCACGAGTTTGTGCTCGACTAGCCTGCGGGATGCATCCTCTCGCACGTGTTTTTGCTCGACTAGCCTGCGGGATGCATCCTCTCGAACGTGTTTTTGCTCGACTAGCCTGCGGGATGCATCCTCTCGCACGTGTTTTTACTCGACTACCCTGATGGATGCATCCTCTCGCACGTGTTTTTGCTCGACTACCCTGCGGGATGCATCCTCTCGCACGTGTTTTTGCTCGACTAGCCATGCGCATCCCAAAAAACCTGCGCATGCGCATCCCAAAAAACCTGCGCATGCGCATCCCAAAAAACCTGCGCATGCGCATCCCACAAAACCTGCGTATGCGCATCCCACAAAACCTCGCACGTGTTTTTACTCGACTAGCCTGCTGGATGCATCCTCTCGCACGTGTTTTTACTCGGCTAGCCTGCGGGATGCATCCTCTCGCACGTGTTTTTGCTCGACTAGCCATGCGCATCCCAAAAAACCTGCGCATGCGCATCCCAAAAAATCTGCGCATGCGCATCCCACAAAACCTGCGCATGCGCATCCCACAAAACCTCGCACGTGTTTGTGCTCGACTAGCCTGCGGGATGCATCCTTTCGCACGTGTTTTTACTCGACTAGCCTGCGGGATGCATCCTCTCGCACGTGTTTTTGCTCGACTAGCCTGCGGGATGCATCCTCTCGCACGTGTTTTTGCTCGACTAGCCATGCGCATCCCAAAAAACCTGCGCATGCGCATCCCAAAAAATCTGCGCATGCGCATCCCACAAAACCTGCGCATGCGCATCCCACAAAACCTCGCACGTGTTTGTGCTCGACTAGACTGCGGGATGCATCCTTTCGCACGTGTTTTTACTCGACTAGCCTGCGGGATGCATCCTCTCGCACGTGTTTTTGCTCGACTAGCCTGCGGGATGCATCCTCTCGCACGTGTTTTTGATCGACTAGCCTGCGGGATGCATCCTCTCGCACGTGTTTTTACTCGACTAGCCTGCGGGATGCATCCTCTCGCACGTGTTTTTGCTCGACTAGCCTGCGGGATGCATCCTCTCGCACGTGTTTTTGCTCGACTAGCCTGCGGGATGCATCCTCTCGCACCTGTTTTTACTCGACTAGCCTGCGGGATGCATCCTCTCGCACGTGTTTTTACTCGACTAGCCTGCGGGATGCATCGTCTCGCACGTGTTTTTACTCGACTAGCCTGCGGGATGCATCCTCTCGCACGTGTTTTTGCTCGACTAGCCATGCGCATCCCAAAAAACCTGCGCATGCGCATCCCAAAAAATCTGCGCATGCGCATCCCACAAAACCTGCGCATGCGCATCCCACAAAACCTCGCACGTGTTTGTGCTCGACTAGCCTGCGGGATGCATCCTTTCGCACGTGTTTTTACTCGACTAGCCTGCGGGATGCATCCTCTCGCACGTGTTTTTGCTCGACTAGCCTGCGGGATGCATCCTCTCGCACGTGTTTGTGCTCGACTAGCCTGCGGGATGCATCCTCTCGCACGTGTTTTTACTCGACTAGCCTGCGGGATGCATCCTCTCGCACGTGTTTTTGCTCGACTAGCCTGCGGGATGCATCCTCTCGCACGTGTTTTTGCTCGACTAGCCTGCGGGATGCATCCTCTCGCACGTGTTTTTACTCGACTAGCCTGCGGGATGCATCCTCTCGCACGTGTTTTACTCGACTACCCTGATGGATGCATCCTCTCGCACGTGTTTTTGCTCGACTAGCCATGCGCATCTCAAAAAACCTGCACATGCGCATCCCAAAAAATCTGCGCATACGCATCCCACAAAAACCTGCGCATGCGCATCCCACAAAACCTCGCACGTGTTTGTGCTCGACTAGCCTGCGGGATGCATCCTTTCGCACGTGTTTTTACTCGACTAGCCTGCGGGATGCATCGTCTCGCACGTGTTTTTACTCGACTAGCCTGCGGGATGCATCCTCTCGCACGTGTTTTTGCTCGACTAGCATGCGCATCCCAAAAAACCTGCGCATGCGCATCCCAAAAAATCTGCGCATGCGCATCCCACAAACCTGCGCATGCGCATCCCACAAAACCTCGCACGTGTTTGTGCTCGACTAGCCTGCGGGATGCATCCTCTCGCACGTGTTTTTGCTCGACTAGCCTGCGGGATGCATCCTCTCGCACGTGTTTTGCTCGACTAGCCATGCGCATCCCAAAAAACCTGCGCATGCGCATCCCAAAAAATCTGCGCATGCGCATCCCCACAAAACCTGCGCATGCGCATCCCACAAAACCTCGCACGTGTTTGTGCTCGACTAGACTGCGGGATGCATCCTTTCGCACGTGTTTTTACTCGACTAGCTGCGGATGCATCCTCTCGCACGTGTTTTTGCTCGACTAGCCTGCGGGATGCATCCTCTCGCACGTGTTTTTGATCGACTAGCCTGCGGGATGCATCCTCTCGCACGTGTTTTTACTCGACTAGCCTGCGGGATGCATCCTCTCGCACGTGTTTTTGCTCGACTAGCCTGCGGGATGCATCCTCTCGCACGTGTTTTTGCTCGACTAGCCTGCGGATGCATCCTCTCGCACCTGTTTTTACTCGACTAGCCTGCGGGATGCATCCTCTCGCACGTGTTTTTACTCGACTAGCCTGCGGGATGCATCGTCTCGCACGTGTTTTTACTCGACTAGCCTGCGGGATGCATCCTCTCGCACGTGTTTTTGCTCGACTAGCCATGCGCATCCCAAAAAAACCTGCGCATGCGCATCCCAAAAAATCTGCGCATGCGCATCCCACAAAACCTGCGCATGCGCATCCCACAAAACCTCGCACGTGTTTGTGCTCGACTAGCCTGCGGGATGCATCCTTTCGCACGTGTTTTTAACTCGACTAGCCTGCGGGATGCATCCTCTCGCACGTGTTTTTGCTCGACTAGCCTGCGGGATGCATCCTCTCGCACGTGTTTGTGCTCGACTAGCCTGCGGGATGCATCCTCTCGCACGTGTTTTTACTCGACTAGCCTGCGGGATGCATCCTCTCGCACGTGTTTTTGCTCGACTAGCCTGCGGGATGCATCCTCTCGCACGTGTTTATTGCTCGACTAGCCTGCGGGATGCATCTCTCGCACGTTGTTTTTACTCGACTAGCCTGCGGGATGCATCCTCTCGCACGTGTTTTTACTCGACTACCCTGATGGATGCATCCTCTCGCACGTGTTTTTGCTCGACTAGCCATGCGCATCTCAAAAAACCTGCACATGCGCATCCCAAAAAATCTGCGCATACGCATCCCACAAAACCTGCGCATGCGCATCCCACAAAACCTCGCACGTGTTTGTGCTCGACTAGCCTGCGGGATGCATCCTTTCGCACGTGTTTTTACTCGACTAGCCTGCGGGATGCATCGTCCTCGCACGTGTTTTTTACTCGACTAGCCTGCGGGATGCATCCTCTCGCACGTGTTTTGCTCGACTAGCCATGCGCATCCCAAAAAACCTGCGCATGCGCATCCCAAAAATCTGCGCATGCGCATCCACAAAACCTGCGCATGCGCATCCCACAAAAACCTCGCACGTGTTTGTGCTCGACTAGCCTGCGGGATGCATCCTTTCGCACGTGTTTTTACTCGACTAGCCTGCGGGATGCATCCTCTCGCACGTGTTTTTGCTCGACTAGCCTGCGGGATGCATCCTCTCGCACGTGTTTGTGCTCGACTAGCCTGCGGGATGCATCCTCTCGCACGTGTTTTTACTCGACTAGCCTGCGGGATGCATCCTCTCGCACGTGTTTTTGCTCGACTAGCCTGCGGGATGCATCCTCTCGCACGTGTTTTTGCTCGACTAGCCTGCGGGATGCATCCTCTCGCACCTGTTTTTACTCGGCTAGCCTGCGGATGCATCCTCTCGCACGTGTTTTTACTCGACTAGCCTGCGGGATGCATCGTCTCGCACGTGTTTTTACTCGACTAGCCTGCGGGATGCATCCTCTCGCACGTGTTTTTGCTCGACTAGCCATGCGCATCCCAAAAAACCTGCGCATGCGCATCCCAAAAAATCTGCGCATGCGCATCCCACAAAACCTGCGCATGCGCATCCCACAAAACCTCGCACTTGTTTGTTCTCGACTAGCCTGCGGGATGCATCCTCTCGCACGTGTTTTTACTCGACTAGCCTGCGGGATGCATCCTCTCGCACGTGTTTTTGCTCGACTAGCCTGCGGGATGCATCCTCTCGCACGTGTTTTTGCTCGACTAGCCTGCGGGATGCATCCTCTCGCACGTGTTTTTACTCGACTAGCCTGCGGGATGCATCCTCTCGCACGTGTTTTGCTCGACTAGCCCATGCGCATCTCAAAAAACCTGCACATGCGCATCCCAAAAAACCTGCGCATGCGCATCCCACAAAACCTGCGCATGCGCATCCACAAAACCTCGCACGTGTTTCTAATCGACTAGCCTGCGGGATGCATCCTCCCGCACGTGTTTTTACTCGACTAGCCTGCGGGATGCATCCTCTCGCACGTGTTTTTGCTCGACTAGCCATGCGCATCCAAAAAACCTGCACATGCGCATCCCAAAAAACCTGCGCATAGCGCATCCCACAAAACCTGCGCATGCGCATCCCACAAAACCTCGCACGTGTTTTTACTCGACTAGCCTGCGGGATGCATCCTCTCGCACGTGTTTTTACTGACTAGCCTGCGGGATGCATCCTCTCGCACGTGTTTTTACTCGACTACCCTGCGGGATGCAATCCTCTCGCACGTGTTTTGCTCGACTAGCCATGCGCATCCCAAAAAACCTGCGCATGCGCATCCCAAAAAACCTGCGCATGCGCATCCCACAAAACCTGGTATGCGCATCCCACAAAACCTCGCACGTGTTTTTACTCGACTAGCCTGCTGGATGCATCCTCTCGCACGTGTTTTTTACTCGGCTAGCCTGCGGGATGCATCCTCTCGCACGTGTTTTTGCTCGACTAGCCATGCGCATCCCAAAAAACCTGCACATGCGCATCCCAAAAAACCTGCGCATGCGCATCCCACAAAACCTCGCACGTGTTTGTGCTCGACTAGCCTGCGGGATGCATCCTCTCGCACGTGTTTTTGCTCGACTAGCCTGCGGGATGCATCCTCTCGCACGTGTTTTTGCTCGACTAGCCATGCGCATCCCAAAAAACCTGCGCATGCGCATCCCAAAAAATCTGCACATGCGCATCCCACAAAACCTGCGCATGCGCATCCCACAAAACCTCGCACGTGTTTGTGCTCGACTAGACTGCGGGATGCATCCTTTCGCACGTGTTTTTACTCGACTAGCCTGCGGGATGCATCCTCTCGCACGTGTATTTGCTCGACTAGCCTGCGGATGCATCCTCTCGCACGTGTTTGTGCTCGACTAGCCTGCGGGATGCATCCTCTCGCACGTGTTTTTACTCGACTAGCCTGCGGGATGCATCCTCTCGCACGTGTTTTTGCTCGACTAGCCTGCGGGATGCATCCTCTCGCACGTGTTTTTTGCTCGACTAGCCTGCGGGATGCATCCTCTCGCACCTGTTTTTACTCGACTAGCCTGCGGGATGCATCCTCTCGCACGTGTTTTTACTCGACTACCCTGATGGATGCATCCTCTCGCACGTGTTTTTGCTCGACTAGCCATGCGCATCTCAAAAAACCTGCACATGCGCATCCCAAAAAACCTGCGCATGCGCATCCCACAAAACCTGCGCATGCGCATCCCACAAAACCTCGCACGTGTTTTTACTCGACTAGCCTGCGGGATGCATCCTCTCGCACGTGTTTTTGCTCGACTAGCCTGCGGGATGTATCCTCTCGCACGTGTTTTTACTCGACTAGCCTGCGGGATGCATCGTCTCGCACGTGTTTTTACTCGACTAGCCTGCGGGATGCATCCTCTCGCACGTGTATTTGCTCGACTAGCCATGCGCATCCCAAAAAACCTGCGCATGCGCATCCCAAAAAATCTGCGCATGCGCATCCCACAAAACCTGCGCATGCGCATCCCACAAAACCTCGCACGTGTTTGTGCTCGACTAGCCTGCGGGATGCATCCTTTCGCACGTGTTTTTACTCGACTAGCCTGCGGGATGCATCCTCTCGCACGTGTTTTTGCTCGGCTAGCCTGCGGGATGCATCCTCTCGCACGTGTTTTTGCTCGACTAGCCATGCGCATCCCAAAAAACCTGCACATGTGCATCCCAAAAAACCTGCGCATGCGCATCCCACAAAACCTCGCACGTGTTTTTACTCGACTAGCCTGCGGGATGCATCCTCTCGCACGTGTTTTTGCTCGGCTAGCCTGCGGGATGCATCCTCTCGCACGTGTTTTTGCTCGACTAGCCATGCGCATCCCAAAAAACCTGCGCATGCGCATCCCAAAAAACCTGCGCATGCGCATCCCACAAAACCTCGCACGTGTTTTTACTCGACTAGCCTGCGGGATGCATCCTCTCGCACGTGTTTTTACTCGACTAGCCTGCGGGATGCATCGTCTCGCACGTGTTTTTACTCGACTAGCCTGCGGGATGCATCCTCTCGCACGTGTTTTTGCTCGACTAGCCATGCGCATCCCAAAAAACCTGCGCATGCGCATCCCAAAAAATCTGCGCATGCGCATCCCACAAAACCTGCGCATGCGCATCCCACAAAACCTCGCACGTGTTTGTGCTCAACTAGCCTGCGGGATGCATCCTTTCGCACGTGTTTTTACTCGACTAGCCTGCGGGATGCATCCTCCCGCACGTGTTTTTGCTCGACTAGCCATGCGCATCCCAAAAAACCTGCGCATGCGCATCCCAAAAAATCTGCGCATGCGCATCCCACAAAACCTGCGCATGCGCATCCCACAAAACCTCGCACGTGTTTGTGCTCGACTAGCTGCGGGATGCATCCTTTCGCACGTGTTTTTACTCGACTAGCCTGCGGGATGCATCCTCTCGCACGTGTTTTTGCTCGACTAGCCTGCGGGATGCATCCTCTCGCACGTGTTTTTGATCGACTAGCCATGCGCATCCCAAAAAACCTGCGCATGCGCATCCCACAAAACCTGCGCATGCGCATCCCACAAAACCTCGCACGTGTTTGTGCTCGACTAGACTGCGGGATGCATCCTTTCGCACGTGTTTTTACTCGACTAGCCTGCGGGATGCATCCTCTCGCACGTGTTTTTGCTCGACTAGCCTGCGGGATGCATCCTCTCGCACGTGTTTTTGCTCGACTAGCCTGCGGGATGCATCCTCTCGCACGTGTTTTTACTCGACTAGCCTGCGGGATGCATCCTCTCGCACGTGTTTTTACTCGACTACCCTGATGGATGCATCCTCTCGCACGTGTTTTTGCTCGACTAGCCATGCGCATCTCAAAAAACCTGCACATGCGCATCCCAAAAAACCTGCGCATGCGCATCCCACAAAACCTGCGCATGCGCATCCCACAAAACCTCGCACGTGTTTTTACTCGACTAGCCTGCGGGATGCATCTTCTCGCACGTGTTTTTACTCGACTAGCCTGCGGGATGCATCCTCTCGCACGTGTTTTTGCTCGACTAGCCATGCGCATCCCAAAAAACCTGCACATGCGCATCCCAAAAAACCTGCGCATGCGCATCCCACAAAACCTGCGCATGCGCATCCCACAAAACCTCGCACGTGTTTTTACTCGACTAGCCTGCGGGATGCATCCTCTCGCACGTGTTTTTGCTCGACTAGCCATGCGCATCCCAAAAAACCTGCGCATGCGCATCCCAAAAAACCTGCGCATGCGCATCCCAAAAAACCTGCGCATGCGCATCCCACAAAACCTGCGTATGCGCATCCCACAAAACCTCGCACGTGTTTTTACTCGACTAGCCTGCTGGATGCATCCTCTCGCACGTGTTTTTACTCGGCTAGCCTGCGGGATGCATCCTCTCGCACGTGTTTTTGCTCGACTAGCCATGCGCATCCCAAAAAACCTGCACATGCGCATCCCAAAAAACCTGCGCATGCGCATCCCACAAAACCTCGCACGTGTTTTTACTCGAGTAGCCTGCGGGATGCATCCTCTCGCACGTGTTTTTGCTCGGCTAGCCTGCGGGATGCATCCTCTCGCACGTGTTTTTACTCGACTAGCCTGCGGGATGCATCGTCTCGCACGTGTTTTTACTCGACTAGCCTGCGGGATGCATCCTCTCGCACGTGTTTTTGCTCGACTAGCCATGCGCATCCCAAAAAACCTGCGCATGCGCATCCCAAAAAATCTGCGCATGCGCATCCCACAAAACCTGCGCATGCGCATCCCACAAAACCTCGCACGTGTTTGTGCTCGACTAGCCTGCGGGATGCATCCTTTCGCACGTGTTTTTACTCGACTAGCCTGCGGGATGCATCCTCTCGCACGTGTTTTTGCTCGACTAGCCTGCGGGATGCATCCTCTCGCACGTGTTTGTGCTCGACTAGCCTGCGGGATGCATCCTCTCGCACGTGTTTTTACTCGACTAGCCTGCGGGATGCATCCTCTCGCACGTGTTTTTGCTCGACTAGCCTGCGGGATGCATCCTCTCGCACGTGTTTTTGCTCGACTAGCCTGCGGGATGCATCCTCTCGCACGTGTTTTTACTCGACTAGCCTGCGGGATGCATCCTCTCGCACGTGTTTTTACTCGACTACCCTGATGGATGCATCCTCTCGCACGTGTTTTTGCTCGACTAGCCATGCGCATCTCAAAAACCCTGCACATGCGCATCCCAAAAAACCTGCGCATGCGCATCCCACAAAACCTGCGCATGCGCATCCCACAAAACCTCGCACGTGTTTTTAATCGACTAGCCTGCGGGATGCATCCTCCCGCACGTGTTTTTACTCGACTAGCCTGCGGGATGCATCCTCTCGCACGTGTTTTTGCTCGACTAGCCATGCGCATCCCAAAAAACCTGCACATGCGCATCCCAAAAAACCTGCGCATGCGCATCCCACAAAACCTCGCACGTGTTTTTACTCGACTAGCCTGCGGGATGCATCCTCTCGCACGTGTTTTTACTGGACTAGCCTGCGGGATGCATCCTCTCGCACGTGTTTTTACTCGACTACCCTGCGGGATGCATCCTCTCGCACGTGTTTTTGCTCGACTAGCCATGCGCATCCCAAAAAACCTGCGCATGCGCATCCCAAAAAACCTGCGCATGCGCATCCCAAAAAACCTGCGCATGCGCATCCCACAAAACCTGCGTATGCGCATCCCACAAAACCTCGCACGTGTTTTTACTCGACTAGCCTGCTGGATGCATCCTCTCGCACGTGTTTTTACTCGGCTAGCCTGCGGGATGCATCCTCTCGCACGTGTTTTTGCTCGACTAGCCATGCGCATCCCAAAAAACCTGCACATGCGCATCCCAAAAAACCTGCGCATGCGCATCCCACAAAACCTCGCACGTGTTTGTGCTCGACTAGCCTGCGGGATGCATCCTCTCGCACGTGTTTTTGCTCGACTAGCCTGCGGGATGCATCCTCTCGCACGTGTTTTTGCTCGACTAGCCATGCGCATCCCAAAAAACCTGCGCATGCGCATCCCAAAAAACCTGCGCATGCGCATCCCACAAAACCTGCGCATGCGCATCCCACAAAACCTCGCACGTGTTTTTACTCGACTAGCCTGCGGGATGCATCCTCTCGCACGTGTTTTTACTGGACTAGCCTGCGGGATGCATCCTCTCGCACGTGTTTTTACTCGACTACCCTGCGGGATGCATCCTCTCGCACGTGTTTTTGCTCGACTAGCCATGCGCATCCCAAAAAACCTGCGCATGCGCATCCCAAAAAACCTGCGCATGCGCATCCCAAAAAACCTGCGCATGCGCATCCCACAAAACCTGCGTATGCGCATCCCACAAAACCTCGCACGTGTTTTTACTCGACTAGCCTGCTGGATGCATCCTCTCGCACGTGTTTTTACTCGGCTAGCCTGCGGGATGCATCCTCTCGCACGTGTTTTTGCTCGACTAGCCATGCGCATCCCAAAAAACCTGCACATGCGCATCCCAAAAAACCTGCGCATGCGCATCCCACAAAACCTCGCACGTGTTTGTGCTCGACTAGCCTGCGGGATGCATCCTCTCGCACGTGTTTTTGCTCGACTAGCCTGCGGGATGCATCCTCTCGCACGTGTTTTTGCTCGACTACCCTGCGGGATGCATCCTCTCGCACGTGTTTTTGCTCGACTAGCCATGCGCATACCAAAAAACCTGCGCATGCGCATCCCAAAAAACCTGCGCATGCGCATCCCAAAAAACCTGCGCATGCGCATCCCACAAAACCTGCGTATGCGCATCCCACAAAACCTCGCACGTGTTTTTACTCGACTAGCCTGCTGGATGCATCCTCTCGCACGTGTTTTTACTCGGCTAGCCTGCGGGATGCATCCTCTCGCACGTGTTTTTGCTCGACTAGCCATGCGCATCCCAAAAAACCTGCACATGCGCATCCCAAAAAACCTGCGCATGCGCATCCCACAAAACCTCGCACGTGTTTTTACTCGACTAGCCTGCGGGATGCATCCTCTCGCACGTGTTTTTACTCGACTACCCTGATGGATGCATCCTCTCGCACGTGTTTTTGCTCGACTAGCCATGCGCATCTCAAAAACCCTGCACATGCGCATCCCAAAAAACCTGCGCATGCGCATCCCAAAAAACCTGCGCATGCGCATCCCACAAAACCTGCGCATGCGCATCCCACAAAACCTCGCACGTGTTTTTAATCGACTAGCCTGCGGGATGCATCCTCCCGCACGTGTTTTTACTCGACTAGCCTGCGGGATGCATCCTCTCGCACGTGTTTTTGCTCGACTAGCCATGCGCATCCCAAAAAACCTGCACATGCGCATCCCAAAAAACCTGCGCATGCGCATCCCACAAAACCTGCGCATGCGCATCCCACAAAACCTCGCACGTGTTTTTACTCGACTAGCCTGCGGGATGCATCCTCTCGCACGTGTTTTTACTGGACTAGCCTGCGGGATGCATCCTCTCGCACGTGTTTTTACTCGACTACCCTGCGGGATGCATCCTCTCGCACGTGTTTTTGCTCGACTAGCCATGCGCATCCCAAAAAACCTGCGCATGCGCATCCCAAAAAACCTGCGCATGCGCATCCCAAAAAACCTGCGCATGCGCATCCCACAAAACCTGCGTATGCGCATCCCACAAAACCTCGCACGTGTTTTTACTCGACTAGCCTGCTGGATGCATCCTCTCGCACGTGTTTTTACTCGGCTAGCCTGCGGGATGCATCCTCTCGCACGTGTTTTTGCTCGACTAGCCATGCGCATCCCAAAAAACCTGCACATGCGCATCCCAAAAAACCTGCGCATGCGCATCCCACAAAACCTCGCACGTGTTTGTGCTCGACTAGCCTGCGGGATGCATCCTCTCGCACGTGTTTTTGCTCGACTAGCCTGCGGGATGCATCCTCTCGCACGTGTTTTTGCTCGACTAGCCATGCGCATCCCAAAAAACCTGCGCATGCGCATCCCAAAAAATCTGCGCATGCGCATCCCACAAAACCTGCGCATGCGCATCCCACAAAACCTCGCACGTGTTTGTGCTCGACTAGACTGCGGGATGCATCCTTTCGCACGTGTTTTTACTCGACTAGCCTGCGGGATGCATCCTCTCGCACGTGTTTTTGCTCGACTAGCCTGCGGGATGCATCCTCTCGCACGTGTTTGTGCTCGACTAGCCTGCGGGATGCATCCTCTCGCACGTGTTTTTACTCGACTAGCCTGCGGGATGCATCCTCTCGCACGTGTTTTTACTGGACTAGCCTGCGGGATGCATCCTCTCGCACGTGTTTTTACTCGACTACCCTGCGGGATGCATCCTCTCGCACGTGTTTTTGCTCGACTAGCCATGCGCATCCCAAAAAACCTGCGCATGCGCATCCCAAAAAACCTGCGCATGCGCATCCCAAAAAACCTGCGCATGCGCATCCCACAAAACCTGCGTATGCGCATCCCACAAAACCTCGCACGTGTTTTTACTCGACTAGCCTGCTGGATGCATCCTCTCGCACGTGTTTTTACTCGGCTAGCCTGCGGGATGCATCCTCTCGCACGTGTTTTTGCTCGACTAGCCATGCGCATCCCAAAAAACCTGCACATGCGCATCCCAAAAAACCTGCGCATGCGCATCCCACAAAACCTCGCACGTGTTTTTACTCGACTAGCCTGCGGGATGCATCGTCTCGCACGTGTTTTTACTCGACTAGCCTGCGGGATGCATCCTCTCGCACGTGTTTTTGCTCGACTAGCCATGCGCATCCCACAAAACCTGCGCATGCGCATCCCACAAAACCTCGCACGTGTTTGTGCTCGACTAGCCTGCGGGATGCATCCTTTCGCACGTGTTTTTACTCGACTAGCCTGCGGGATGCATCCTCTCGCACGTGTTTTTGCTCGACTAGCCTGCGGGATGCATCCTCTCGCACGTGTTTGTGCTCGACTAGCCTGCGGGATGCATCCTCTCGCACGTGTTTTTACTCGACTAGCCTGCGGGATGCATCCTCTCGCACGTGTTTTTGCTCGACTAGCCTGCGGGATGCATCCTCTCGCACGTGTTTTTGCTCGACTAGCCTGCGGGATGCATCCTCTCGCACGTGTTTTTACTCGACTAGCCTGCGGGATGCATCCTCTCGCACGTGTTTTTACTCGACTACCCTGATGGATGCATCCTCTCGCACGTGTTTTTGCTCGACTAGCCATGCGCATCTCAAAAACCCTGCACATGCGCATCCCAAAAAACCTGCGCATGCGCATCCCACAAAACCTGCGCATGCGCATCCCACAAAACCTGCGCATGCGCATCCCACAAAACCTCGCACGTGTTTTTAATCGACTAGCCTGCGGGATGCATCCTCCCGCACGTGTTTTTACTCGACTAGCCTGCGGGATGCATCCTCTCGCACGTGTTTTTGCTCGACTAGCCATGCGCATCCCAAAAAACCTGCACATGCGCATCCCAAAAAACCTGCGCATGCGCATCCCACAAAACCTGCGCATGCGCATCCCACAAAACCTCGCACGTGTTTTTACTCGACTAGCCTGCGCGATGCATCCTCTCGCACGTGTTTTTACTGGACTAGCCTGCGGGATGCATCCTCTCGCACGTGTTTTTACTCGACTACCCTGCGGGATGCATCCTCTCGCACGTGTTTTTGCTCGACTAGCCATGCGCATCCCAAAAAAACCTGCGCATGCGCATCCCAAAAAACCTGCGCATGCGCATCCCAAAAAACCTGCGCATGCGCATCCCACAAAACCTGCGTATGCGCATCCCACAAAACCTCGCACGTGTTTTTACTCGACTAGCCTGCTGGATGCATCCTCTCGCACGTGTTTTTACTCGGCTAGCCTGCGGATGCATCCTCTCGCACGTGTTTTTGCTCGACTAGCCATGCGCATCCCAAAAAACCTGCACATGCGCATCCAAAAAACCTGCGCATGCGCATCCCACAAAACCTCGCACGTGTTTGTGCTCGACTAGCCTGCGGGATGCATCCTCTCGCACGTGTTTTTGCTCGACTAGCCATGCGCATCCCAAAAAACCTGCGCATGCGCATCCCAAAAAATCTGCGCATGCGCATCCCACAAAACCTGCGCATGCGCATCCCACAAAACCTCGCACGTGTTTGTGCTCGACTAGACTGCGGGATGCATCCTTTCGCACGTGTTTTTACTCGACTAGCCTGCGGGATGCATCCTCTCGCACGTGTTTTTGCTCGACTAGCCTGCGGGATGCATCCTCTCGCACGTGTTTGTGCTCGACTAGCCTGCGGGATGCATCCTCTCGCACGTGTTTTTACTCGACTAGCCTGCGGGATGCATCCTCTCGCACGTGTTTTTGCTCGACTAGCCTGCGGGATGCATCCTCTCGCACGTGTTTTTGCTCGACTAGCCTGCGGGATGCATCCTCTCGCACCTGTTTTTACTCGACTAGCCTGCGGGATGCATCCTCTCGCACGTGTTTTTACTCGACTACCCTGATGGATGCATCCTCTCGCACGTGTTTTTGCTCGACTAGCCATGCGCATCTCAAAAAACCTGCACATGCGCATCCCAAAAAACCTGCGCATGCGCATCCCACAAAACCTGCGCATGCGCATCCCACAAAACCTCGCACGTGTTTTTACTCGACTAGCCTGCGGGATGCATCCTCTCGCACGTGTTTTTACTCGACTAGCCTGCGGGATGCATCCTCTCGCACGTGTTTTTGCTCGACTAGCCTGCGGGATGCATCCTCTCGCACGTGTTTTTACTCGACTAGCCTGCGGGATGCATCGTCTCGCACGTGTTTTTACTCGACTAGCCTGCGGGATGCATCCTCTCGCACGTGTATTTGCTCGACTAGCCATGCGCATCCCAAAAAACCTGCGCATGCGCATCCCAAAAAATCTGCGCATGCGCATCCCACAAAACCTGCGCATGCGCATCCCACAAAACCTCGCACGTGTTTGTGCTCGACTAGCCTGCGGGATGCATCCTTTCGCACGTGTTTTTACTCGACTAGCCTGCGGGATGCATCCTCTCGCACGTGTTTTTGCTCGACTAGCCTGCGGGATGCATCCTCTCGCACGTGTTTTTGCTCGACTAGCCATGCGCATCCCAAAAAACCTGCGCATGCGCATCCCAAAAAATCTGCGCATGCGCATCCCACAAAACCTGCGCATGCGCATCCCACAAAACCTAGCACGTGTTTGTGCTCGACTAGACTGCGGGATGCATCCTTTCGCACGTGTTTTTACTCGACTAGCCTGCGGGATGCATCCTCTCGCACGTGTTTTTGCTCGACTAGCCTGCGGGATGCATCCTCTCGCACGTGTTTTTGCTCGACTAGCCTGCGGGATGCATCCTCTCGCACGTGTTTTTGCTCGACTAGCCATGCGCATTTCAAAAAACCTGCGCATGCGCATCCCAAAAAATCTGCGCATACGCATCCCACAAAACCTGCGCATGCGCATCCCACAAAACCTCGCACGTGTTTGTGCTCGACTAGCCTGCGGGATGCATCCTTTCGCACGTGTTTTTACTCGACTAGCCTGCGGGATGCATCGTCTCGCACGTGTTTTTACTCGACTAGCCTGCGGGATGCATCCTCTCGCACGTGTTTTTGCTCGACTAGCCATGCGCATCCCAAAAAACCTGCGCATGCGCATCCCAAAAAATCTGCGCATGCGCATCCCACAAAACCTGCGCATGCACATCCCACAAAACCTCGCACGTGTTTGTGCTCGACTAGCCTGCGGGATGCATCCTTTCGCACGTGTTTTTACTCGACTAGCCTGCGGGATGCATCCTCTCGCACGTGTTTTTGCTCGACTAGCCTGCGGGATGCATCCTCTCGCACGTGTTTTTGATCGACTAGCCATGCGCATCCCAAAAAACCTGCGCATGCGCATCCCACAAAACCTGCGCATGCGCATCCCACAAAACCTCGCACGTGTTTGTGCTCGACTAGACTGCGGGATGCATCCTTTCGCACGTGTTTTTACTCGACTAGCCTGCGGGATGCATCCTCTCGCACGTGTTTTTGCTCGACTAGCCTGCGGGATGCATCCTCTCGCACGTGTTTTTGCTCGACTAGCCTGCGGGATGCATCCTCTCGCACGTGTTTTTACTCGACTAGCCTGCGGGATGCATCCTCTCGCACGTGTTTTTACTCGACTACCCTGATGGATGCATCCTCTCGCACGTGTTTTTGCTCGACTAGCCATGCGCATCCCAAAAAACCTGCGCATGCGCATCCCAAAAAATCTGCGCATGCGCATCCCACAAAACCTGCGCATGCGCATCCCACAAAACCTAGCACGTGTTTGTGCTCGACTAGACTGCGGGATGCATCCTTTCGCACGTGTTTTTACTCGACTAGCCTGCGGGATGCATCCTCTCGCACGTGTTTTTGCTCGACTAGCCTGCGGGATGCATCCTCTCGCACGTGTTTTTGCTCGACTAGCCATGCGCATCCCAAAAAACCTGCGCATGCGCATCCCAAAAAACCTCGCACGTGTTTTTACTCGACTAGCCTGCGGGATGCATCCTCTCGCACGTGTTTTTACTCGACTAGCCTGCGGGATGCATCGTCTCGCACGTGTTTTTACTCGACTAGCCTGCGGGATGCATCCTCTCGCACGTGTTTTTGCTCGACTAGCCATGCGCATCCCAAAAAACCTGCGCATGCGCATCCCAAAAAATCTGCGCATGCGCATCCCACAAAACCTGCGCATGCGCATCCCACAAAACCTCGCACGTGTTTGTGCTCGACTAGCCTGCGGGATGCATCCTTTCGCACGTGTTTTTACTCGACTAGCCTGCGGGATGCATCCTCTCGCACGTGTTTTTGCTCGACTAGCCTGCGGGATGCATCCTCTCGCACGTGTTTTTGCTCGACTAGCCTGCGGGATGCATCCTCTCGCACGTGTTTTTGCTCGACTAGCCATGCGCATCCCAAAAAACCTGCGCATGCGCATCCCAAAAAATCTGCGCATACGCATCCCACAAAACCTGCGCATGCGCATCCCACAAAACCTCGCACGTGTTTGTGCTCGACTAGCCTGCGGGATGCATCCTTTCGCACGTGTTTTTACTCGACTAGCCTGCGGGATGCATCGTCTCGCACGTGTTTTTACTCGACTAGCCTGCGGGATGCATCCTCTCGCACGTGTTTTTGCTCGACTAGCCATGCGCATCCCAAAAAACCTGCGCATGCGCATCCCAAAAAATCTGCGCATGCGCATCCCACAAAACCTGCGCATGCACATCCCACAAAACCTCGCACGTGTTTGTGCTCGACTAGCCTGCGGGATGCATCCTTTCGCACGTGTTTTTACTCGACTAGCCTGCGGGATGCATCCTCTCGCACGTGTTTTTGCTCGACTAGCCTGCGGGATGCATCCTCTCGCACGTGTTTTTGCTCGACTAGCCTGCGGGATGCATCCTCTCGCACGTGTTTTTACTCGACTAGCCTGCGGGATGCATCCTCTCGCACGTGTTTTTACTCGACTACCCTGATGGATGCATCCTCTCGCACGTGTTTTTGCTCGACTAGCCATGCGCATCTCAAAAAACCTGCACATGCGCATCCCAAAAAACCTGCGCATGCGCATCCCACAAAACCTGCGCATGCGCATCCCACAAAACCTCGCACGTGTTTTTACTCGACTAGCCTGCGGGATGCATCCTCTCGCACGTGTTTTTACTCGACTAGCCTGCGGGATGCATCCTCTCGCACGTGTTTTTGCTCGACTAGCCATGCGCATCCCAAAAAACCTGCACATGCGCATCCCAAAAAACCTGCGCATGCGCATCCCACAAAACCTGCGCATGCGCATCCCACAAAACCTCGCACGTGTTTTTACTCGACTAGCCTGCGGGATGCATCCTCTCGCACGTGTTTTTACTGGACTAGCCTGCGGGATGCATCCTCTCGCACGTGTTTTTACTCGACTACCCTGCGGGATGCATCCTCTCGCACGTGTTTTTGCTCGACTAGCCATGCGCATCCCAAAAAACCTGCGCATGCGCATCCCAAAAAACCTGCGCATGCGCATCCCAAAAAACCTGCGCATGCGCATCCCACAAAACCTGCGTATGCGCATCCCACAAAACCTCGCACGTGTTTTTACTCGACTAGCCTGCTGGATGCATCCTCTCGCACGTGTTTTTACTCGGCTAGCCTGCGGGATGCATCCTCTCGCACGTGTTTTTGCTCGACTAGCCATGCGCATCCCAAAAAACCTGCACATGCGCATCCCAAAAAACCTGCGCATGCGCATCCCACAAAACCTCGCACGTGTTTTTACTCGACTAGCCTGCGGGATGCATCCTCTCGCACGTGTTTTTGCTCGGCTAGCCTGCGGGATGCATCCTCTCGCACGTGTTTTTGCTCGACTAGCCATGCGCATCCCAAAAAACCTGCGCATGCGCATCCCAAAAAACCTGCGCATGCGCATCCCACAAAACCTCGCACGTGTTTTTACTCGACTAGCCTGCGGGATGCATCCTCTCGCACGTGTTTTTACTCGACTAGCCTGCGGGATGCATCGTCTCGCACGTGTTTTTACTCGACTAGCCTGCGGGATGCATCCTCTCGCACGTGTTTTTGCTCGACTAGCCATGCGCATCCCAAAAAACCTGCGCATGCGCATCCCAAAAAATCTGCGCATGCGCATCCCACAAAACCTGCGCATGCGCATCCCACAAAACCTCGCACGTGTTTGTGCTCAACTAGCCTGCGGGATGCATCCTTTCGCACGTGTTTTTACTCGACTAGCCTGCGGGATGCATCCTCTCGCACGTGTTTTTGCTCGACTAGCCTGCGGGATGCATCCTCTCGCACGTGTTTTTGCTCGACTAGCCATGCGCATCCCAAAAAACCTGCGCATGCGCATCCCAAAAAATCTGCGCATGCGCATCCCACAAAACCTGCGCATGCGCATCCCACAAAACCTCGCACGTGTTTGTGCTCGACTAGACTGCGGGATGCATCCTTTCGCACGTGTTTTTACTCGACTAGCCTGCGGGATGCATCCTCTCGCACGTGTTTTTGCTCGACTAGCCTGCGGGATGCATCCTCTCGCACGTGTTTGTGCTCGACTAGCCTGCGGGATGCATCCTCTCGCACGTGTTTTTACTCGACTAGCCTGCGGGATGCATCCTCTCGCACGTGTTTTTGCTCGACTAGCCTGCGGGATGCATCCTCTCGCACGTGTTTTTGCTCGACTAGCCTGCGGGATGCATCCTCTCGCACGTGTTTTTACTCGACTAGCCTGCGGGATGCATCCTCTCGCACGTGTTTTTACTCGACTACCCTGATGGATGCATCCTCTCGCACGTGTTTTTGCTCGACTAGCCATGCGCATCTCAAAAAACCTGCACATGCGCATCCCAAAAAACCTGCGCATGCGCATCCCACAAAACCTGCGCATGCGCATCCCACAAAACCTCGCACGTGTTTTTACTCGACTAGCCTGCGGGATGCATCCTCTCGCACGTGTTTTTACTCGACTAGCCTGCGGGATGCATCCTCTCGCATGTGTTTTTGCTCGACTAGCCTGCGGGATGCATCCTCTCGCACGTGTTTTTACTCGACTAGCCTGCGGGATGCATCGTCTCGCACGTGTTTTTACTCGACTAGCCTGCGGGATGCATCCTCTCGCACGTGTTTTTGCTCGACTAGCCGTGCGCATCCCAAAAAACCTGCGCATGCGCATCCCAAAAAATCTGCGCATGCGCATCCCACAAAACCTGCGCATGCGCATCCCACAAAACCTCGCACGTGTTTGTGCTCGACTAGCCTGCGGGATGCATCCTTTCGCACGTGTTTTTACTCGACTAGCCTGCGGGATGCATCCTCTCGCACGTGTTTTTGCTCGACTAGCCTGCGGGATGCATCCTCTCGCACGTGTTTTTGCTCGACTAGCCATGCGCATCCCAAAAAACCTGCGCATGCGCATCCCAAAAAATCTGCGCATGCGCATCCCACAAAACCTGCGCATGCGCATCCCACAAAACCTCGCACGTGTTTGTGCTCGACTAGCCTGCGGGATGCATCCTTTCGCACGTGTTTTTACTCGACTAGCCTGCAGGATGCATCCTCTCGCACGTGTTTTTGCTCGACTAGCCTGCGGGATGCATCCTCTCGCACGTGTTTTTGCTCGACTAGCCATGCGCATCCCAAAAAACCTGCGCATGCGCATCCCAAAAAATCTGCGCATGCGCATCCCACAAAACCTGCGCATGCGCATCCCACAAAACCTCGCACGTGTTTGTGCTCGACTAGCCTGCGGGATGCATCCTTTCGCACGTGTTTTTACTCGACTAGCCTGCGGGATGCATCCTCTCGCACGTGTTTTTGCTCGACTAGCCTGCGGGATGCATCCTCTCGCACGTGTTTTTGCTCGACTAGCCATGCGCATCCCAAAAAACCTGCGCATGCGCATCCCAAAAAACCTGCGCATGCGCATCCCACAAAACCTCGCACGTGTTTGTGCTCGACTAGCCTGCGGGATGCATCCTTTCGCACGTGTTTTTACTCGGCTAGCCTGCGGGATGCATCCTCTCGCACGTGTTTTTGCTCGACTAGCCTGCGGGATGCATCCTCTCGCACGTGTTTTTGCTCGACTAGCCATGCGCATCCCAAAAAACCTGCGCATGCGCATCCCAAAAAATCTGCGCATGCGCATCCCACAAAACCTGCGCATGCGCATCCCACAAAACCTCGCACGTGTTTGTGCTCGACTAGACTGCGGGATGCATCCTTTCGCACGTGTTTTTACTCGACTAGCCTGCGGGATGCATCCTCTCGCACGTGTTTTTGCTCGACTAGCCTGCGGGATGCATCCTCTAGCACGTGTTTGTGCTCGACTAGCCTGCGGGATGCATCCTCTCGCACGTGTTTTTACTCGACTAGCCTGCGGGATGCATCGTCTCGCACGTGTTTTTACTCGACTAGCCTGCGGGATGCATCCTCTCGCACGTGTTTTTGCTCGACTAGCCATGCGCATCCCAAAAAACCTGCGCATGCGCATCCCAAAAAATCTGCGCATGCGCATCCCACAAAACCTGCGCATGCGCATCCAACAAAACCTCGCACGTGTTTGTGCTCGACTAGCCTGCGGGATGCATCCTTTCGCACGTGTTTTTACTCGACTAGCCTGCGGGATGCATCCTCTCGCACGTGTTTTTGCTCGACTAGCCTGCGGGATGCATCCTCTCGCACGTGTTTTTGCTCGACTAGCCATGCGCATCCCAAAAAACCTGCGCATGCGCATCCCAAAAAATCTGCGCATGCGCATCCCACAAAACCTGCGCATGCGCATCCCACAAAACCTCGCACGTGTTTGTGCTCGACTAGCCTGCGGGATGCATCCTTTCGCACGTGTTTTTACTCGACTAGCCTGCGGGATGCATCCTCTCGCACGTGTTTTTGCTCGACTAGCCTGCGGGATGCATCCTCTCGCACGTGTTTTTACTCGACTAGCCTGCGGGATGCATCCTCTCGCACGTGTTTTTACTCGACTACCCTGATGGATGCATCCTCTCGCACGTGTTTTTGCTCGACTAGCCATGCGCATCTCAAAAAACCTGCACATGCGCATCCCAAAAAACCTGCGCATGCGCATCCCACAAAACCTGCGCATGCGCATCCCACAAAACCTCGCACGTGTTTTTACTCGACTAGCCTGCGGGATGCATCCTCTCGCACGTGTTTTTACTCGACTAGCCTGCGGGATGCATCCTCTCGCACGTGTTTTTGCTCGACTAGCCATGCGCATCCCAAAAAACCTGCACATGCGCATCCCAAAAAACCTGCGCATGCGCATCCCACAAAACCTGCGCATGCGCATCCCACAAAACCTCGCACGTGTTTTTACTCGACTAGCCTGCGGGATGCATCCTCTCGCACGTGTTTTTACTGGACTAGCCTGCGGGATGCATCCTCTCGCACGTGTTTTTACTCGACTACCCTGCGGGATGCATCCTCTCGCACGTGTTTTTGCTCGACTAGCCATGCGCATCCCAAAAAACCTGCGCATGCGCATCCCAAAAAACCTGCGCATGCGCATCCCAAAAAACCTGCGCATGCGCATCCCACAAAACCTGCGTATGCGCATCCCACAAAACCTCGCACGTGTTTTTACTCGACTAGCCTGCTGGATGCATCCTCTCGCACGTGTTTTTACTCGGCTAGCCTGCGGGATGCATACTCTCGCACGTGTTTTTGCTCGACTAGCCATGCGCATCCCAAAAAACCTGCACATGCGCATCCCAAAAAACCTGCGCATGCGCATCCCACAAAACCTCGCACGTGTTTTTACTCGACTAGCCTGCGGGATGCATCCTCTCGCACGTGTTTTTGCTCGGCTAGCCTGCGGGATGCATCCTCTCGCACGTGTTTTTGCTCGACTAGCCATGCGCATCCCAAAAAACCTGCGCATGCGCATCCCAAAAAACCTGCGCATGCGCATCCCACAAAACCTCGCACGTGTTTTTACTCGACTAGCCTGCGGGATGCATCCTCTCGCACGTGTTTTTACTCGACTAGCCTGCGGGATGCATCGTCTCGCACGTGTTTTTACTCGACTAGCCTGCGGGATGCATCCTCTCGCACGTGTTTTTGCTCGACTAGCCATGCGCATCCCAAAAAACCTGCGCATGCGCATCCCAAAAAATCTGCGCATGCGCATCCCACAAAACCTGCGCATGCGCATCCCACAAAACCTCGCACGTGTTTGTGCTCAACTAGCCTGCGGGATGCATCCTTTCGCACGTGTTTTTACTCGACTAGCCTGCGGGATGCATCCTCTCGCACGTGTTTTTGCTCGACTAGCCTGCGGGATGCATCCTCTCGCACGTGTTTTTGCTCGACTAGCCATGCGCATCCCAAAAAACCTGCGCATGCGCATCCCAAAAAATCTGCGCATGCGCATCCCACAAAACCTGCGCATGCGCATCCCACAAAACCTCGCACGTGTTTGTGCTCGACTAGACTGCGGGATGCATCCTTTCGCACGTGTTTTTACTCGACTAGCCTGCGGGATGCATCCTCTCGCACGTGTTTTTGCTCGACTAGCCTGCGGGATGCATCCTCTCGCACGTGTTTGTGCTCGACTAGCCTGCGGGATGCATCCTCTCGCACGTGTTTTTACTCGACTAGCCTGCGGGATGCATCCTCTCGCACGTGTTTTTGCTCGACTAGCCTGCGGGATGCATCCTCTCGCACGTGTTTTTGCTCGACTAGCCTGCGGGATGCATCCTCTCGCACGTGTTTTTACTCGACTAGCCTGCGGGATGCATCCTCTCGCACGTGTTTTTACTCGACTACCCTGATGGATGCATCCTCTCGCACGTGTTTTTGCTCGACTAGCCATGCGCATCTCAAAAAACCTGCACATGCGCATCCCAAAAAACCTGCGCATGCGCATCCCACAAAACCTGCGCATGCGCATCCCACAAAACCTCGCACGTGTTTTTACTCGACTAGCCTGCGGGATGCATCCTCTCGCACGTGTTTTTACTCGACTAGCCTGCGGGATGCATCCTCTCGCATGTGTTTTTGCTCGACTAGCCTGCGGGATGCATCCTCTCGCACGTGTTTTTACTCGACTAGCCTGCGGGATGCATCGTCTCGCACGTGTTTTTACTCGACTAGCCTGCGGGATGCATCCTCTCGCACGTGTTTTTGCTCGACTAGCCGTGCGCATCCCAAAAAACCTGCGCATGCGCATCCCAAAAAATCTGCGCATGCGCATCCCACAAAACCTGCGCATGCGCATCCCACAAAACCTCGCACGTGTTTGTGCTCGACTAGCCTGCGGGATGCATCCTTTCGCACGTGTTTTTACTCGACTAGCCTGCGGGATGCATCCTCTCGCACGTGTTTTTGCTCGACTAGCCTGCGGGATGCATCCTCTCGCACGTGTTTTTGCTCGACTAGCCATGCGCATCCCAAAAAACCTGCGCATGCGCATCCCAAAAAATCTGCGCATGCGCATCCCACAAAACCTGCGCATGCGCATCCCACAAAACCTCGCACGTGTTTGTGCTCGACTAGCCTGCGGGATGCATCCTTTCGCACGTGTTTTTACTCGACTAGCCTGCAGGATGCATCCTCTCGCACGTGTTTTTGCTCGACTAGCCTGCGGGATGCATCCTCTCGCACGTGTTTTTGCTCGACTAGCCATGCGCATCCCAAAAAACCTGCGCATGCGCATCCCAAAAAATCTGCGCATGCGCATCCCACAAAACCTGCGCATGCGCATCCCACAAAACCTCGCACGTGTTTGTGCTCGACTAGCCTGCGGGATGCATCCTTTCGCACGTGTTTTTACTCGACTAGCCTGCGGGATGCATCCTCTCGCACGTGTTTTTGCTCGACTAGCCTGCGGGATGCATCCTCTCGCACGTGTTTTTGCTCGACTAGCCATGCGCATCCCAAAAAACCTGCGCATGCGCATCCCAAAAAACCTGCGCATGCGCATCCCACAAAACCTCGCACGTGTTTGTGCTCGACTAGCCTGCGGGATGCATCCTTTCGCACGTGTTTTTACTCGGCTAGCCTGCGGGATGCATCCTCTCGCACGTGTTTTTGCTCGACTAGCCTGCGGGATGCATCCTCTCGCACGTGTTTTTGCTCGACTAGCCATGCGCATCCCAAAAAACCTGCGCATGCGCATCCCAAAAAATCTGCGCATGCGCATCCCACAAAACCTGCGCATGCGCATCCCACAAAACCTCGCACGTGTTTGTGCTCGACTAGACTGCGGGATGCATCCTTTCGCACGTGTTTTTACTCGACTAGCCTGCGGGATGCATCCTCTCGCACGTGTTTTTGCTCGACTAGCCTGCGGGATGCATCCTCTAGCACGTGTTTGTGCTCGACTAGCCTGCGGGATGCATCCTCTCGCACGTGTTTTTACTCGACTAGCCTGCGGGATGCATCGTCTCGCACGTGTTTTTACTCGACTAGCCTGCGGGATGCATCCTCTCGCACGTGTTTTTGCTCGACTAGCCATGCGCATCCCAAAAAACCTGCGCATGCGCATCCCAAAAAATCTGCGCATGCGCATCCCACAAAACCTGCGCATGCGCATCCAACAAAACCTCGCACGTGTTTGTGCTCGACTAGCCTGCGGGATGCATCCTTTCGCACGTGTTTTTACTCGACTAGCCTGCGGGATGCATCCTCTCGCACGTGTTTTTGCTCGACTAGCCTGCGGGATGCATCCTCTCGCACGTGTTTTTGCTCGACTAGCCATGCGCATCCCAAAAAACCTGCGCATGCGCATCCCAAAAAATCTGCGCATGCGCATCCCACAAAACCTGCGCATGCGCATCCCACAAAACCTCGCACGTGTTTGTGCTCGACTAGCCTGCGGGATGCATCCTTTCGCACGTGTTTTTACTCGACTAGCCTGCGGGATGCATCCTCTCGCACGTGTTTTTGCTCGACTAGCCTGCGGGATGCATCCTCTCGCACGTGTTTTTGCTCGACTAGCCATGCGCATCCCAAAAAACCTGCGCATGCGCATCCCAAAAAATCTGCGCATGCGCATCCCACAAAACCTGCGCATGCGCATCCCACAAAACCTCGCACGTGTTTGTGCTCGACTAGACTGCGGGATGCATCCTTTCGCACGTGTTTTTACTCGACTAGCCTGCGGGATGCATCCTCTCGCACGTGTTTTTGCTCGACTAGCCTGCGGGATGCATCCTCTCGCACGTGTTTGTGCTCGACTAGCCTGCGGGATGCATCCTCTCGCACGTGTTTTTACTCGACTAGCCTGCGGGATGCATCCTCTCGCACGTGTTTTTGCTCGACTAGCCTGCGGGATGCATCCTCTCGCACGTGTTTTTGCTCGACTAGCCTGCGGGATGCATCCTCTCGCACGTGTTTTTACTCGACTAGCCTGCGGGATGCATCCTCTCGCACGTGTTTTTGCTCGACTAGCCATGCGCATCCCAAAAAACCTGCACATGCGCATCCCAAAAAATCTGCGCATGCGCATCCCACAAAACCTCGCACGTGTTTGTGCTCGACTAGCCTGCGGGATGCATCCTTTCGCACGTGTTTTTACTCGACTAGCCTGCGGGATGCATCCTCTCGCACGTGTTTTTGCTCGACTAGCCTGCGGGGTGCATCCTCCCGCACGTGTTTTTGCTCGACTAGCCATGCGCATCCCAAAAAACCTGCGCATGCGCATCCCAAAAAATCTGCGCATGCGCATCCCACAAAACCTGCGCATGCGCATCCCACAAAACCTCGCACGTGTTTGTGCTCGACTAGACTGCGGGATGCATCCTTTCGCACGTGTTTTTACTCGACTAGCCTGCGGGATGCATCCTCTCGCACGTGTTTTTGCTCGACTAGCCTCCGGGATGCATCCTCTCGCACGTGTTTGTGCTCGACTAGCCTGCGGGATGCATCCTCTCGCACGTGTGTTTGCTCGACTAGCCATGCGCATCCCAAAAAACCTGCGCATGCGCATCCCAAAAAATCTGCGCATACGCATCCCACAAAACCTGCGCATGCGCATCCCACAAAACCTCGCACGTGTTTGTGCTCGACTAGCCTGCGGGATGCATCCTTTCGCACGTGTTTTTACTCGACTAGCCTGCGGGATGCATCCTCTCGCACGTGTTTTTGCTCGACTAGCCTGCGGGATGCATCCTCTCGCACGTGTTTTTGATCGACTAGCCATGCGCATCCCAAAAAACCTGCGCATGCGCATCCCAAAAAATCTGCGCATGCGCATCCCACAAAACCTCGCACGTGTTTTTACTCGACTAGCCTGCGGGGTGCATCCTCTCGCACGTGTTTTTACTCGACTAGCCTGCGGGATGCATCCTCTCGCACGTGTTTTTGCTCGACTAGCCTGCGGGATGCATCCTCTCGCACGTGTTTGTGCTCGACTAGCCTGCGGGATGCATCCTCTCGCACGTGTTTTTACTCGACTAGCCTGCGGGATGCATCCTCTCGCACGTGTTTTTGCTCGACTAGCCTGCGGGATGCATCCTCTCGCACGTGTTTTTGCTCGACTAGCCTGCGGGATGCATCCTCTCGCACGTGTTTTTACTCGACTAGCCTGCGGGATGCATCCTCTCGCACGTGTTTTTACTCGACTACCCTGATGGATGCATCCTCTCGCACGTGTTTTTGCTCGACTAGCCATGCGCATCTCAAAAACCCTGCACATGCGCATCCCAAAAAACCTGCGCATGCGCATCCCACAAAACCTGCGCATGCGCATCCCACAAAACCTCGCACGTGTTTTTAATCGACTATCCTGCGGGATGCATCCTCCCGCACGTGTTTTTACTCGACTAGCCTGCGGGATGCATCCTCTCGCACGTGTTTTTGCTCGACTAGCCATGCGCATCCCAAAAAACCTGCACATGCGCATCCCAAAAAACCTGCGCATGCGCATCCCACAAAACCTGCGCATGCGCATCCCACAAAACCTCGCACGTGTTTTTACTCGACTAGCCTGCGGGATGCATCCTCTCGCACGTGTTTTTACTGGACTAGCCTGCGGGATGCATCCTCTCGCACGTGTTTTTACTCGACTACCCTGCGGGATGCATCCTCTCGCACGTGTTTTTGCTCGACTAGCCATGCGCATCCCAAAAAACCTGCGCATGCGCATCCCAAAAAACCTGCGCATGCGCATCCCAAAAAACCTGCGCATGCGCATCCCACAAAACCTGCGTATGCGCATCCCACAAAACCTCGCACGTGTTTTTACTCGACTAGCCTGCTGGATGCATCCTCTCGCACGTGTTTTTACTCGGCTAGCCTGCGGGATGCATCCTCTCGCACGTGTTTTTGCTCGACTAGCCATGCGCATCCCAAAAAACCTGCACATGCGCATCCCAAAAAACCTGCGCATGCGCATCCCACAAAACCTCGCACGTGTTTGTGCTCGACTAGCCTGCGGGATGCATCCTCTCGCACGTGTTTTTGCTCGACTAGCCTGCGGGATGCATCCTCTCGCACGTGTTTTTGCTCGACTAGCCATGCGCATCCCAAAAAACCTGCGCATGCGCATCCCAAAAAATCTGCGCATGCGCATCCCACAAAACCTGCGCATGCGCATCCCACAAAACCTCGCACGTGTTTGTGCTCGACTAGACTGCGGGATGCATCCTTTCGCACGTGTTTTTACTCGACTAGCCTGCGGGATGCATCCTCTCGCACGTGTTTTTGCTCGACTAGCCTGCGGGATGCATCCTCTCGCACGTGTTTGTGCTCGACTAGCCTGCGGGATGCATCCTCTCGCACGTGTTTTTACTCGACTAGCCTACGGGATGCATCCTCTCGCACGTGTTTTTGCTCGACTAGCATGCGGGATGCATCCTCTCGCACGTGTTTTTGCTCGACTAGCCTGCGGGATGCATCCTCTCGCACCTGTTTTTACTCGACTAGCCTGCGGGATGCATCCTCTCGCACGTGTTTTTACTCGACTACCCTGATGGATGCATCCTCTCGCACGTGTTTTTGCTCGACTAGCCATGCGCATCTCAAAAAACCTGCACATGCGCATCCCAAAAAACCTGCGCATGCGCATCCCACAAAACCTCGCACGTGTTTTTACTCGACTAGCCTGCGGGATGCATCCTCTCGCACGTGTTTTTACTCGACTAGCCTGCGGGATGCATCCTCTCGCACGTGTTTTTGCTCGACTAGCCTGCGGGATGCATCCTCTCGCACGTGTTTTTACTCGACTAGCCTGCGGGATGCATCGTCTCGCACGTGTTTTTACTCGACTAGCCTGCGGGATGCATCCTCTCGCACGTGTATTTGCTCGACTAGCCATGCGCATCCCAAAAAACCTGCGCATGCGCATTCCAAAAAATCTGCGCATGCGCATCCCACAAAACCTGCGCATGCGCATCCCACAAAACCTCGCACGTGTTTGTGCTCGACTAGCCTGCGGGATGCATCCTTTCGCACGTGTTTTTACTCGACTAGCCTGCGGGATGCATCCTCTCGCACGTGTTTTTGCTCGACTAGCCTGCGGGATGCATCCTCTCGCACGTGTTTTTTCTCGACTAGCCATGCGCATCCCAAAAAACCTGCGCATGCGCATCCCAAAAAATCTGCGCATGCGCATCCCACAAAACCTGCGCATGCGCATCCCACAAAACCTAGCACGTGTTTGTGCTCGACTAGACTGCGGGATGCATCCTTTCGCACGTGTTTTTACTCGACTAGCCTGCGGGATGCATCCTCTCGCACGTGTTTTTGCTCGACTAGCCTGCGGGATGCATCCTCTCGCACGTGTTTTTGCTCGACTAGCCATGCGCATCCCAAAAAACCTGCGCATGCGCATCCCAAAAAACCTGCGCATGCGCATCCCAAAAAACCTGCGCATGCGCATCCCACAAAACCTCGCACGTGTTTTTACTCGACTAGCCTGCGGGATGCATCCTCTCGCACGTGTTTTTACTCGACTAGCCTGCGGGATGCATCGTCTCGCACGTGTTTTTACTCGACTAGCCTGCGGGATGCATCCTCTCTCACGTGTTTTTGCTCGACTAGCCATGCGCATCCCAAAAAACCTGCGCATGCGCATCCCAAAAAATCTGCGCATGCGCATCCCACAAAACCTGCGCATGCGCATCCCACAAAACCTCGCACGTGTTTGTGCTCGACTAGCCAGCGGGATGCATCCTTTCGCACGTGTTTTTACTCGACTAGCCTGCGGGATGCATCCTCTCGCACGTGTTTTTGCTCGACTAGCCTGCGGGATGCATCCTCTCGCACGTGTTTTTGCTCGACTAGCCTGCGGGATGCATCCTCTCGCACGTGTTTTTGCTCGACTAGCCATGCGCATCCCAAAAAACCTGCGCATGCGCATCGCAAAAAATCTGCGCATACGCATCCCACAAAACCTGCGCATGCGCATCCCACAAAACCTCGCACGTGTTTGTGCTCGACTAGCCTGCGGGATGCATCCTTTCGCACGTGTTTTTACTCGACTAGCCTGCGGGATGCATCGTCTCGCACGTGTTTTTACTCGACTAGCCTGCGGGATGCATCCTCTCGCACGTGTTTTTGCTCGACTAGCCATGCGCATCCCAAAAAACCTGCGCATGCGCATCCCAAAAAATCTGCGCATGCGCATCCCACAAAACCTGCGCATGCACATCCCACAAAACCTCGCACGTGTTTGTGCTCGACTAGCCTGCGGGATGCATCCTTTCGCACGTGTTTTTACTCGACTAGCCTGCGGGATGCATCCTCTCGCACGTGTTTTTGCTCGACTAGCCTGCGGGATGCATCCTCTCGCAGGTGTTTTTGATCGACTAGCCATGCGCATCCCAAAAAACCTGCGCATGCGCATCCCACAAAACCTGCGCATGCGCATCCCACAAAACCTCGCACGTGTTTGTGCTCGACTAGACTGCGGGATGCATCCTTTCGCACGTGTTTTTACTCGACTAGCCTGCGGGATGCATCCTCTCGCACGTGTTTTTGCTCGACTAGCCTGCGGGATGCATCCTCTCGCACGTGTTTTTGCTCGACTAGCCTGCGGGATGCATCCTCTCGCACGTGTTTTTACTCGACTAGCCTGCGGGATGCATCCTCTCGCACGTGTTTTTACTCGACTACCCTGATGGATGCATCCTCTCGCACGTGTTTTTGCTCGACTAGCCATGCGCATCTCAAAAAACCTGCACATGCGCATCCCAAAAAACCTGCGCATGCGCATCCCACAAAACCTGCGCATGCGCATCCCACAAAACCTCGCACGTGTTTTTACTCGACTAGCCTGCGGGATGCATCCTCTCGCACGTGTTTTTACTCGACTAGCCTGCGGGATGCATCCTCTCGCACGTGTTTTTGCTCGACTAGCCATGCGCATCCCAAAAAACCTGCACATGCGCATCCCAAAAAACCTGCGCATGCGCATCCCACAAAACCTGCGCATGCGCATCCCACAAAACCTCGCACGTGTTTTTACTCGACTAGCCTGCGGGATGCATCCTCTCGCACGTGTTTTTACTGGACTAGCCTGCGGGATGCATCCTCTCGCACGTGTTTTTACTCGACTACCCTGCGGGATGCATCCTCTCGCACGTGTTTTTGCTCGACTAGCCATGCGCATCCCAAAAAACCTGCGCATGCGCATCCCAAAAAACCTGCGCATGCGCATCCCAAAAAACCTGCGCATGCGCATCCCACAAAACCTGCGTATGCGCATCCCACAAAACCTCGCACGTGTTTTTACTCGACTAGCCTGCTGGATGCATCCTCTCGCACGTGTTTTTACTCGGCTAGCCTGCGGGATGCATCCTCTCGCACGTGTTTTTGCTCGACTAGCCATGCGCATCCCAAAAAACCTGCACATGCGCATCCCAAAAAACCTGCGCATGCGCATCCCACAAAACCTCGCACGTGTTTTTACTCGACTAGCCTGCGGGATGCATCCTCTCGCACGTGTTTTTGCTCGGCTAGCCTGCGGGATGCATCCTCTCGCACGTGTTTTTGCTCGACTAGCCATGCGCATCCCAAAAAACCTGCGCATGCGCATCCCAAAAAACCTGCGCATGCGCATCCCACAAAACCTCGCACGTGTTTTTACTCGACTAGCCTGCGGGATGCATCCTCTCGCACGTGTTTTTACTCGACTAGCCTGCGGGATGCATCGTCTCGCACGTGTTTTTACTCGACTAGCCTGCGGGATGCATCCTCTCGCACGTGTTTTTGCTCGACTAGCCATGCGCATCCCAAAAAACCTGCGCATGCGCATCCCAAAAAATCTGCGCATGCGCATCCCACAAAACCTGCGCATGCGCATCCCACAAAACCTCGCACGTGTTTGTGCTCAACTAGCCTGCGGGATGCATCCTTTCGCACGTGTTTTTACTCGACTAGCCTGCGGGATGCATCCTCTCGCACGTGTTTTTGCTCGACTAGCCTGCGGGATGCATCCTCTCGCACGTGTTTTTGCTCGACTAGCCATGCGCATCCCAAAAAACCTGCGCATGCGCATCCCAAAAAATCTGCGCATGCGCATCCCACAAAACCTGCGCATGCGCATCCCACAAAACCTCGCACGTGTTTGTGCTCGACTAGACTGCGGGATGCATCCTTTCGCACGTGTTTTTACTCGACTAGCCTGCGGGATGCATCCTCTCGCACGTGTTTTTGCTCGACTAGCCTGCGGGATGCATCCTCTCGCACGTGTTTGTGCTCGACTAGCCTGCGGGATGCATCCTCTCGCACGTGTTTTTACTCGACTAGCCTGCGGGATGCATCCTCTCGCACGTGTTTTTGCTCGACTAGCCTGCGGGATGCATCCTCTCGCACGTGTTTTTGCTCGACTAGCCTGCGGGATGCATCCTCTCGCACGTGTTTTTACTCGACTAGCCTGCGGGATGCATCCTCTCGCACGTGTTTTTACTCGACTACCCTGATGGATGCATCCTCTCGCACGTGTTTTTGCTCGACTAGCCATGCGCATCTCAAAAAACCTGCACATGCGCATCCCAAAAAACCTGCGCATGCGCATCCCACAAAACCTGCGCATGCGCATCCCACAAAACCTCGCACGTGTTTTTACTCGACTAGCCTGCGGGATGCATCCTCTCGCACGTGTTTCTACTCGACTAGCCTGCGGGATGCATCCTCTCGCACGTGTTTTTGCTCGACTAGCCTGCGGGATGCATCCTCTCGCACGTGTTTTTACTCGACTAGCCTGCGGGATGCATCGTCTCGCACGTGTTTTTACTCGACTAGCCTGCGGGATGCATCCTCTCGCACGTGTTTTTGCTCGACTAGCCATGCGCATCCCAAAAAACCTGCGCATGCGCATCCCAAAAAATCTGCGCATGCGCATCCCACAAAACCTGCGCAAGCGCATCGCACAAAACCTCGCACGTGTTTGTGCTCGACTAGCCTGCGGGATGCATCCTTTCGCACGTGTTTTTACTCGACTAGCCTGCGGGATGCATCCTCTCGCACGTGTTTTTGCTCGACTAGCCTGCGGGATGCATCCTCTCGCACGTGTTTTTGCTCGACTAGCCATGCGCATCCCAAAAAACCTGCGCATGCGCATCCCAAAAAATCTGCGCATGCGCATCCCACAAAACCTGCGCATGCGCATCCCACAAAACCTCGCACGTGTTTGTGCTCGACTAGCCTGCGGGATGCATCCTTTCGCACGTGTTTTTACTCGACTAGCCTGCGGGATGCATCCTCTCGCACGTGTTTTTGCTCGACTAGCCTGCGGGATGCATCCTCTCGCACGTGTTTTTGCTCGACTAGCCATGCGCATCCCAAAAAACCTGCGCATGCGCATCCCAAAAAATCTGCGCATGCGCATCCCACAAAACCTGCGCATGCGCATCCCACAAAACCTCGCACGTGTTTGTGCTCGACTAGCCTGCGGGATGCATCCTTTCGCACGTGTTTTTACTCGACTAGCCTGCGGGATGCATCCTCTCGCACGTGTTTTTGCTCGACTAGCCTGCGGGATGCATCCTCTCGCACGTGTTTTTGCTCGACTAGCCATGCGCATCCCAAAAAACCTGCGCATGCGCATCCCAAAAAACCTGCGCATGCGCATCCCAAAAAACCTGCGCATGCGCATCCCACAAAACCTGCGTATGCGCATCCCACAAAACCTCGCACGTGTTTTTACTCGACTAGCCTGCTGGATGCATCCTCTCGCACGTGTTTTTACTCGGCTAGCCTGCGGGATGCATCCTCTCGCACGTGTTTTTGCTCGACTAGCCATGCGCATCCCAAAAAACCTGCACATGCGCATCCCAAAAAACCTGCGCATGCGCATCCCACAAAACCTCGCACGTGTTTTTACTCGACTAGCCTGCGGGATGCATCCTCTCGCACGTGTTTTTGCTCGGCTAGCCTGCGGGATGCATCCTCTCGCACGTGTTTTTGCTCGACTAGCCATGCGCATCCCAAAAAACCTGCGCATGCGCATCCCACAAAACCTGCGCATGCGCATCCCACAAAACCTCGCACGTGTTTTTACTCGACTAGCCTGCGGGATGCATCCTCTCGCACGTGTTTTTACTCGACTAGCCTGCGGGATGCATCGTCTCGCACGTGTTTTTACTCGACTAGCCTGCGGGATGCATCCTCTCGCACGTGTTTTTGCTCGACTAGCCATGCGCATCCCAAAAAACCTGCGCATGCGCATCCCAAAAAATCTGCGCATGCGCATCCCACAAAACCTGCGCATGCGCATCCCACAAAACCTCGCACGTGTTTGTGCTCGACTAGCCTGCGGGATGCATCCTTTCGCACGTGTTTTTACTCGACTAGCCTGCGGGATGCATCCTCTCGCACGTGTTTTTGCTCGACTAGCCTGCGGGATGCATCCTCTCGCACGTGTTTTTGCTCGACTAGCCATGCGCATCCCACAAAACCTGCGCATGCGCATCCCACAAAACCTCGCACGTGTTTGTGCTCGACTAGCCTGCGGGATGCATCCTTTCGCACGTGTTTTTACTCGACTAGCCTGCGGGATGCATCCTCTCGCACGTGTTTTTGCTCGACTAGCCTGCGGGATGCATCCTCTCGCACGTGTTTTTGCTCGACTAGCCATGCGCATCCCAAAAAACCTGCGCATGCGCATCCCAAAAAATCTGCGCATGCGCATCCCATAAAACCTGCGCATGCGCATCCCACAAAACCTCGCACGTGTTTGTGCTCGACTAGACTGCGGGATGCATCCTTTCGCACGTGTTTTTACTCGACTAGCCTGCGGGATGCATCCTCTCGCACGTGTTTTTGCTCGACTAGCCTGCGGGATGCATCCTCTCGCACGTGTTTGTGCTCGACTAGCCTGCGGGATGCATCCTCTCGCACGTGTTTTTACTCGACTAGCCTGCGGGATGCATCCTCTCGCACGTGTTTTTGCTCGACTAGCCTGCGGGATGCATCCTCTCGCACGTGTTTTTACTCGACTAGCCTGCGGGATGCATCCTCTCGCACGTGTTTTTGCTCGACTAGCCAGCGCATCCCAAAAAACCTGCGCATGCGCATCCCAAAAAATCTGCGCATGCGCATCCCACAAAACCTGCGCATGCGCATCCCACAAAACCTCGCACGTGTTTGTGCTCGACTAGCCTGCGGGATGCATCCTTTCGCACGTGTTTTTACTCGACTAGCCTGCGGGATGCATCCTCTCGCACGTGTTTTTGCTCGACTAGCCTGCGGGATGCATCCTCTCGCACGTGTTTTTGCTCGACTAGCCATGCGCATCCCAAAAAACCTGCGCATGCGCATCCCAAAAAATCTGCGCATGCGCATCCCACAAAACCTGCGCATGCGCATCCCACAAAACCTCGCACGTGTTTGTGCTCGACTAGACTGCGGGATGCATCCTTTCGCACGTGTCTTTACTCGACTAGCCTGCGGGATGCATCCTCTCGCACGTGTTTTTGCTCGACTAACCTGCGGGATGCATCCTCTCGCACGTGTTTTTGCTCGACTAGCCTGCGGGATGCATCCTCTCGCACGTGTTTTTGCTCGACTAGCCTGCGGGATGCATCCTCTCGCACGTGTTTTTGATCGACTAGCCATGCGCATCCCAAAAAACCTGCGCATGCGCATCCCACAAAACCTGCGCATGCGCATCCCACAAAACCTCGCACGTGTTTGTGCTCGACTAGACTGCGGGATGCATCCTTTCGCACGTGTTTTTACTCGACTAGCCTGCGGGATGCATCCTCTCGCACGTGTTTTTGCTCGACTAGCCTGCGGGATGCATCCTCTCGCACGTGTTTTTGCTCGACTAGCCTGCGGGATGCATCCTCTCGCACGTGTTTTTACTCGACTAGCCTGCGGGATGCATCCTCTCGCACGTGTTTTTACTCGACTACCCTGATGGATGCATCCTCTCGCACGTGTTTTTGCTCGACTAGCCATGCGCATCTCAAAAAACCTGCACATGCGCATCCCAAAAAACCTGCGCATGCGCATCCCACAAAACCTGCGCATGCGCATCCCACAAAACCTCGCACGTGTTTTTACTCGACTAGCCTGCGGGATGCATCCTCTCGCACGTGTTTTTACTCGACTAGCCTGCGGGATGCATCCTCTCGCACGTGTTTTTGCTCGACTAGCCATGCGCATCCCAAAAAACCTGCACATGCGCATCCCAAAAAACCTGCGCATGCGCATCCCACAAAACCTCGCACGTGTTTTTACTCGACTAGCCTGCGGGATGCATCCTCTCGCACGTGTTTTTGCTTGGCTAGCCTGCGGGATGCATCCTCTCGCACGTGTTTTTGCTCGACTAGCCATGCGCATCCCAAAAAACCTGCGCATGCGCATCCCACAAAACCTCGCACGTGTTTTTACTCGACTAGCCTGCGGGATGCATCCTCTCGCACGTGTTTTTACTCGACTAGCCTGCGGGATGCATCCTCTCGCACGTGTTTTTACTCGACTAGCCTGCGGGATGCATCGTCTCGCACGTGTTTTTACTCGACTAGCCTGCGGGATGCATCCTCTCGCACGTGTTTTTGCTCGACTAGCCATGCGCATCCCAAAAAAACTGCGCATGCGCATCCCAAAAAATCTGCGCATGCGCATCCCACAAAACCTGCGCATGCGCATCCCACAAAACCTCGCACGTGTTTGTGCTCGACTAGCCTGCGGGATGCATCCTTTCGCACGTGTTTTTGCTCGACTAGCCTGCGGGATGCATCCTCTCGCACGTGTTTTTGCTCGACTAGCCTGCGGGATGCATCCTCTCGCACGTGTTTGTGCTCGACTAGCCTGCGGGATGCATCCTCTCGCACGTGTTTTTACTCGACTAGCCTGCGGGATGCATCCTCTCGCACGTGTTTTTGCTCGACTAGCCTGCGGGATGCATCCTCTCGCACGTGTTTTTGCTCGACTAGCCTGCGGGATGCATCCTCTCGCACGTGTTTTTACTCGACTACCCTGATGGATGCATCCTCTCGCACGTGTTTTTGCTCGACTAGCCATGCGCATCTCAAAAAACCTGCACATGCGCATCCCCAAAAATCTGCGCATGCGCATCCCACAAAACCTGCGCATGCGCATCC
The DNA here is from genome assembly GCF_051020765.1 of Lasioglossum baleicum. Lineage (NCBI taxonomy): Eukaryota > Metazoa > Arthropoda > Insecta > Hymenoptera > Halictidae > Lasioglossum > Lasioglossum baleicum. The sequence goes on from NW_027469177.1 coordinate 439,733, forward strand.
CACAAAACCTCGCACGTGTTTGTGCTCAACTAGCCTGCGGGATGCATCCTTTCGCACGTGTTTTTACTCGACTAGCCTGCGGGATGCATCCTCTCGCACGTGTTTTTGCTCGACTAGCCTGCGGGATGCATCCTCTCGCACGTGTTTGTGCTCGACTAGCCTGCGGGATGCATCCTCTCGCACGTGTTTTTACTCGACTAGCCTGCGGGATGCATCCTCTCGCACGTGTTTTTGCTCGACTAGCCTGCGGGATGCATCCTCTCGCACGTGTTTTTGCTCGACTAGCCTGCGGGATGCATCCTCTCGCACGTGTTTTTACTCGACTAGCCTGTGGGATGCATCCTCTCGCACGTGTTTTTACTCGACTACCCTGATGGATGCATCCTCTCGCACGTGTTTTTGCTCGACTAGCCATGCGCATCTCAAAAAACCTGCACATGCGCATCCCAAAAAACCTGCGCATGCGCATCCCACAAAACCTGCGCATGCGCATCCCACAAAACCTCGCACGTGTTTTTACTCGACTAGCCTGCGGGATGCATCCTCTCGCACGTGTTTTTACTCGACTAGCCTGCGGGATGCATCCTCTCGCACGTGTTTTTGCTCGACTAGCCTGCGGGATGCATCCTCTCGCACGTGTTTTTACTCGACTAGCCTGCGGGATGCATCGTCTCGCACGTGTTTTTACTCGACTAGCCTGCGGGATGCATCCTCTCGCACGTGTTTTTGCTCGACTAGCCATGCGCATCCCAAAAAACCTGCGCATGCGCATCCCAAAAAATCTGCGCATGCGCATCCCACAAAACCTGCGCATGCGCATCCCACAAAACCTCGCACGTGTTTGTGCTCGACTAGCCTGCGGGATGCATCCTTTCGCACGTGTTTTTACTCGACTAGCCTGCGGGATGCATCCTCTCGCACGTGTTTTTGCTCGACTAGCCTGCGGGATGCATCCTCTCGCACGTGTTTTTGCTCGACTAGCCATGCGCATCCCAAAAAACCTGCGCATGCGCATCCCAAAAAATCTGCGCATGCGCATCCCACAAAACCTGCGCATGCGCATCCCACAAAACCTCGCACGTGTTTGTGCTCGACTAGCCTGCGGGATGCATCCTTTCGCACGTGTTTTTACTCGACTAGCCTGCGGGATGCATCCTCTCGCACGTGTTTTTGCTCGACTAGCCTGCGGGATGCATCCTCTCGCACGTGTTTTTGCTCGACTAGCCATGCGCATCCCAAAAAACCTGCGCATGCGCATCCCAAAAAATCTGCGCATGCGCATCCCACAAAACCTGCGCATGCGCATCCCACAAAACCTCGCACGTGTTTGTGCTCGACTAGCCTGCGGGATGCATCCTTTCGCACGTGTTTTTACTCGACTAGCCTGCGGGATGCATCCTCTCGCACGTGTTTTTGCTCGACTAGCCTGCGGGATGCATCCTCTCGCACGTGTTTTTGCTCGACTAGCCATGCGCATCCCAAAAAACCTGCGCATGCGCATCCCAAAAAACCTGCGCATGCGCATCCCAAAAAACCTGCGCATGCGCATCCCACAAAACCTGCGTATGCGCATCCCACAAAACCTCGCACGTGTTTTTACTCGACTAGCCTGCTGGATGCATCCTCTCGCACGTGTTTTTACTCGGCTAGCCTGCGGGATGCATCCTCTCGCACGTGTTTTTGCTCGACTAGCCATGCGCATCCCAAAAAACCTGCACATGCGCATCCCAAAAAACCTGCGCATGCGCATCCCACAAAACCTCGCACGTGTTTTTACTCGACTAGCCTGCGGGATGCATCCTCTCGCACGTGTTTTTGCTCGGCTAGCCTGCGGGATGCATCCTCTCGCACGTGTTTTTGCTCGACTAGCCATGCGCATCCCAAAAAACCTGCGCATGCGCATCCCACAAAACCTCGCACGTGTTTTTACTCGACTAGCCTGCGGGATGCATCCTCTCGCACGTGTTTTTACTCGACTAGCCTGCGGGATGCATCGTCTCGCACGTGTTTTTACTCGACTAGCCTGCGGGATGCATCCTCTCGCACGTGTTTTTGCTCGACTAGCCATGCGCATCCCAAAAAACCTGCGCATGCGCATCCCAAAAAATCTGCGCATGCGCATCCCACAAAACCTCGCACGTGTTTGTGCTCGACTAGCCTGCGGGATGCATCCTTTCGCACGTGTTTTTACTCGACTAGCCTGCGGGATGCATCCTCTCGCACGTGTTTTTGCTCGACTAGCCTGCGGGATGCATCCTCTCGCACGTGTTTTTGCTCGACTAGCCATGCGCATCCCAAAAAACCTGCGCATGCGCATCCCAAAAAATCTGCGCATGCGCATCCCACAAAACCTGCGCATGCGCATCCCAAAAAACCTGCGCATGCGCATCCCAAAAAACCTGCGCATGCGCATCCCACAAAACCTGCGTATGCGCATCCCACAAAACCTCGCACGTGTTTTTACTCGACTAGCCTGCTGGATGCATCCTCTCGCACGTGTTTTTACTCGGCTAGCCTGCGGGATGCATCCTCTCGCACGTGTTTTTGCTCGACTAGCCATGCGCATCCCAAAAAACCTGCACATGCGCATCCCAAAAAACCTGCGCATGCGCATCCCACAAAACCTCGCACGTGTTTTTACTCGACTAGCCTGCGGGATGCATCCTCTCGCACGTGTTTTTGCTCGACTAGCCATGCGCATCCCAAAAAACCTGCGCATGCGCATCCCACAAAACCTCGCACGTGTTTTTACTCGACTAGCCTGCGGGATGCATCCTCTCGCACGTGTTTTCACTCGACTAGCCTGCGGGATGCATCCTCTCGCACGTGTTTTTACTCGACTAGCCTGCGGGATGCATCGTCTCGCACGTGTTTTTACTCGACTAGCCTGCGGGATGCATCCTCTCGCACGTGTTTTTGCTCGACTAGCCATGCGCATCCCAAAAAACCTGCGCATGCGCATCCCAAAAAATCTGCGCATGCGCATCCCACAAAACCTGCGCATGCGCATCCCACAAAACCTCGCACGTGTTTGTGCTCGACTAGCCTGCGGGATGCATCCTTTCGCACGTGTTTTTGCTCGACTAGCCTGCGGGATGCATACTCTCGCACGTGTTTTTGCTCGACTAGCCTGCGGGATGCATCCTCTCGCACGTGTTTGTGCTCGACTAGCCTGCGGGATGCATCCTCTCGCACGTGTTTTTACTCGACTAGCCTGCGGGATGCATCCTCTCGCACGTGTTTTTGCTCGACTAGCCTGCGGGATGCATCCTCTCGCACGTGTTTTTGCTCGACTAGCCTGCGGGATGCATCCTCTCGCACGTGTTTTTACTCGACTACCCTGATGGATGCATCCTCTCGCACGTGTTTTTGCTCGACTAGCCATGCGCATCTCAAAAAACCTGCACATGCGCATCCCCAAAAATCTGCGCATGCGCATCCCACAAAACCTGCGCATGCGCATCCCACAAAACCTCGCACGTGTTTGTGCTCAACTAGCCTGCGGGATGCATCCTTTCGCACGTGTTTTTACTCGACTAGCCTGCGGGATGCATCCTCTCGCACGTGTTTTTGCTCGACTAGCCTGCGGGATGCATCCTCTCGCACGTGTTTTTGCTCGACTAGCCATGCGCATCCCAAAAAACCTGAGCATGCGCATCCCAAAAAATCTGCGCATGCGCATCCCACAAAACCTGCGCATGCGCATCCCACAAAACCTCGCACGTGTTTGTGCTCGACTAGACTGCGGGATGCATCCTTTCGCACGTGTTTTTACTCGACTAGCCTGCGGGATGCATCCTCTCGCACGTGTTTTTGCTCGACTAGCCTGCGGGATGCATCCTCTCGCACGTGTTTGTGCTCGACTAGCCTGCGGGATGCATCCTCTCGCACGTGTTTTTACTCGACTAGCCTGCGGGATGCATCCTCTCGCACGTGTTTTTGCTCGACTAGCCTGCGGGATGCATCCTCTCGCACGTGTTTTTGCTCGACTAGCCTGCGGGATGCATCCTCTCGCACGTGTTTTTACTCGACTAGCCTGCGGGATGCATCCTCTCGCACGTGTTTTTACTCGACTACCCTGATGGATGCATCCTCTCGCACGTGTTTTTGCTCGACTAGCCATGCGCATCTCAAAAAACCTGCACATGCGCATCCCAAAAAACCTGCGCATGCGCATCCCACAAAACCTGCGCATGCGCATCCCACAAAACCTCGCACGTGTTTTTACTCGACTAGCCTGCGGGATGCATCCTCTCCTACGTGTTTTTACTCGACTAGCCTGCGGGATGCATCCTCTCGCACGTGTTTTTGCTCGACTAGCCTGCGGGATGCATCCTCTCGCACGTGTTTTTACTCGACTAGCCTGCGGGATGCATCGTCTCGCACGTGTTTTTACTCGACTAGCCTGCGGGATGCATCCTCTCGCACGTGTTTTTGCTCGACTAGCCATGCGCATCCCAAAAAACCTGCGCATGCGCATCCCAAAAAATCTGCGCATGCGCATCCCACAAAATCTGCGCATGCGCATCCCACAAAACCTCGCACGTGTTTGTGCTCGACTAGCCTGCGGGATGCATCCTTTCGCACGTGTTTTTACTCGACTAGCCTGCGGGATGCATCCTCTCGCACGTGTTTTTGCTCGACTAGCCTGCGGGATGCATCCTCTCGCACGTGTTTTTGCTCGACTAGCCATGCGCATCCCAAAAAACCTGCGCATGCGCATCCCAAAAAATCTGCGCATGCGCATCCCACAAAACCTGCGCATGCGCATCCCACAAAACCTCGCACGTGTTTGTGCTCGACTAGCCTGCGGGATGCATCCTTTCGCACGTGTTTTTACTCGACTAGCCTGCGGGATGCATCCTATCGCACGTGTTTTTGCTCGACTAGCCTGCGGGATGCATCCTCTCGCACGTGTTTTTGCTCGACTAGCCATGCGCATCCCAAAAAACCTGCGCATGCGCATCCCAAAAAATCTGCGCATGCGCATCCCACAAAACCTGCGCATCCGCATCCCACAAAACCTCGCACGTGTTTGTGCTCGACTAGCCTGCGGGATGCATCCTTTCGCACGTGTTTTTACTCGACTAGCCTGCGGGATGCATCCTCTCGCACGTGTTTTTGCTCGACTAGCCTGCGGGATGCATCCTCTCGCACGTGTTTTTGCTCGACTAGCCATGCGCATCCCAAAAAACCTGCGCATGCGCATCCCAAAAAATCTGCGCATGCGCATCCCACAAAACCTGCGCATGCGCATCCCACAAAACCTCGCACGTGTTTGTGCTCGACTAGCCTGCGGGATGCATCCTTTCGCACGTGTTTTTACTCGACTAGCCTGCGGGATGCATCCTCTCGCACGTGTTTTTGCTCGACTAGCCATGCGCATCCCAAAAAACCTGCGCATGCGCATCCCAAAAAACCTGCGCATGCGCATCCCAAAAAACCTGCGCATGCGCATCCCACAAAACCTGCGTATGCGCATCCCACAAAACCTCGCACGTGTTTTTACTCGACTAGCCTGCTGGATGCATCCTCTCGCACGTGTTTTTACTCGGCTAGCCTGCGGGATGCATCCTCTCGCACGTGTTTTTGCTCGACTAGCCATGCGCATCCCAAAAAACCTGCACATGCGCATCCCAAAAAACCTGCGCATGCGCATCCCACAAAACCTCGCACGTGTTTTTACTCGACTAGCCTGCGGGATGCATCCTCTCGCACGTGTTTTTACTCGACTAGCCTGCGGGATGCATCGTCTCGCACGTGTTTTTACTCGACTAGCCTGCGGGATGCATCCTCTCGCACGTGTTTTTGCTCGACTAGCCATGCGCATCCCAAAAAACCTGCGCATGCGCATCCCAAAAAATCTGCGCATGCGCATCCCACAAAACCTCGCACGTGTTTGTGCTCGACTAGCCTGCGGGATGCATCCTTTCGCACGTGTTTTTACTCGACTAGCCTGCGGGATGCATCCTCTCGCACGTGTTTTTGCTCGACTAGCCTGCGGGATGCATCCTCTCGCACGTGTTTTTGCTCGACTAGCCATGCGCATCCCAAAAAACCTGCGCATGCGCATCCCAAAAAATCTGCGCATGCGCATCCCACAAAACCTGCGCATGCGCATCCCAAAAAACCTGCGCATGCGCATCCCAAAAAACCTGCGCATGCGCATCCCACAAAACCTGCGTATGCGCATCCCACAAAACCTCGCACGTGTTTTTACTCGACTAGCCTGCTGGATGCATCCTCTCGCACGTGTTTTTACTCGGCTAGCCTGCGGGATGCATCCTCTCGCACGTGTTTTTGCTCGACTAGCCATGCGCATCCCAAAAAACCTGCACATGCGCATCCCAAAAAACCTGCGCATGCGCATCCCACAAAACCTCGCACGTGTTTTTACTCGACTAGCCTGCGGGATGCATCCTCTCGCACGTGTTTTTGCTCGGCTAGCCTGCGGGATGCATCCTCTCGCACGTGTTTTTGCTCGACTAGCCATGCGCATCCCAAAAAACCTGCGCATGCGCATCCCACAAAACCTCGCACGTGTTTTTACTCGACTAGCCTGCGGGATGCATCCTCTCGCACGTGTTTTTACTCGACTAGCCTGCGGGATGCATCCTCTCGCACGTGTTTTTACTCGACTAGCCTGCGGGATGCATCGTCTCGCACGTGTTTTTACTCGACTAGCCTGCGGGATGCATCCTCTCGCACGTGTTTTTGCTCGACTAGCCATGCGCATCCCAAAAAACCTGCGCATGCGCATCCCAAAAAATCTGCGCATGCGCATCCCACAAAACCTGCGCATGCGCATCCCACAAAACCTCGCACGTGTTTGTGCTCGACTAGCCTGCGGGATGCATCCTTTCGCACGTGTTTTTGCTCGACTAGCCTGCGGGATGCATCCTCTCGCACGTGTTTTTGCTCGACTAGCCTGCGGGATGCATCCTCTCGCACGTGTTTGTGCTCGACTAGCCTGCGGGATGCATCCTCTCGCACGTGTTTTTACTCGACTAGCCTGCGGGATGCATCCTCTCGCACGTGTTTTTGCTCGACTAGCCTGCGGGATGCATCCTCTCGCACGTGTTTTTGCTCGACTAGCCTGCGGGATGCATCCTCTCGCACGTGTTTTTACTCGACTACCCTGATGGATGCATCCTCTCGCACGTGTTTTTGCTCGACTAGCCATGCGCATCTCAAAAAACCTGCACATGCGCATCCCCAAAAATCTGCGCATGCGCATCCCACAAAACCTGCGCATGCGCATCCCACAAAACCTCGCACGTGTTTTTGCTCGACTAGCCTGCGGGATGCATCCTCTCGCACGTGTTTTTGCTCGACTAGCCTGCGGGATGCATCCTCTCGCACGTGTTTGTGCTCGACTAGCCTGCGGGATGCATCCTCTCGCACGTGTTTTTACTCGACTAGCCTGCGGGATGCATCCTCTCGCACGTGTTTTTGCTCGACTAGCCTGCGGGATGCATCCTCTCGCACGTGTTTGTGCTCGACTAGCCTGCGGGATGCATCCTCTCGCACGTGTTTTTACTCGACTAGCCTGCGGGATGCATCCTCTCGCACGTGTTTTTGCTCGACTAGCCTGCGGGATGCATCCTCTCGCACGTGTTTTTGCTCGACTAGCCTGCGGGATGCATCCTCTCGCACGTGTTTTTACTCGACTACCCTGATGGATGCATCCTCTCGCACGTGTTTTTGCTCGACTAGCCATGCGCATCTCAAAAAACCTGCACATGCGCATCCCCAAAAATCTGCGCATGCGCATCCCACAAAACCTGCGCATGCGCATCCCACAAAACCTCGCACGTGTTTGTGCTCAACTAGCCTGCGGGATGCATCCTTTCGCACGTGTTTTTACTCGACTAGCCTGCGGGATGCATCCTCTCGCACGTGTTTTTGCTCGACTAGCCTGCGGGATGCATCCTCTCGCACGTGTTTTTGCTCGACTAGCCATGCGCATCCCAAAAAACCTGAGCATGCGCATCCCAAAAAATCTGCGCATGCGCATCCCACAAAACCTGCGCATGCGCATCCCACAAAACCTCGCACGTGTTTGTGCTCGACTAGACTGCGGGATGCATCCTTTCGCACGTGTTTTTACTCGACTAGCCTGCGGGATGCATCCTCTCGCACGTGTTTTTGCTCGACTAGCCTGCGGGATGCATCCTCTCGCACGTGTTTGTGCTCGACTAGCCTGCGGGATGCATCCTCTCGCACGTGTTTTTACTCGACTAGCCTGCGGGATGCATCCTCTCGCACGTGTTTTTGCTCGACTAGCCTGCGGGATGCATCCTCTCGCACGTGTTTTTGCTCGACTAGCCTGCGGGATGCATCCTCTCGCACGTGTTTTTACTCGACTAGCCTGCGGGATGCATCCTCTCGCACGTGTTTTTACTCGACTACCCTGATGGATGCATCCTCTCGCACGTGTTTTTGCTCGACTAGCCATGCGCATCTCAAAAAACCTGCACATGCGCATCCCAAAAAACCTGCGCATGCGCATCCCACAAAACCTGCGCATGCGCATCCCACAAAACCTCGCACGTGTTTTTACTCGACTAGCCTGCGGGATGCATCCTCTCGCACGTGTTTTTACTCGACTAGCCTGCGGGATGCATCCTCTCGCACGTGTTTTTGCTCGACTAGCCTGCGGGATGCATCCTCTCGCACGTGTTTTTACTCGACTAGCCTGCGGGATGCATCGTCTCGCACGTGTTTTTACTCGACTAGCCTGCGGGATGCATCCTCTCGCACGTGTTTTTGCTCGACTAGCCATGCGCATCCCAAAAAACCTGCGCATGCGCATCCCAAAAAATCTGCGCATGCGCATCCCACAAAACCTGCGCATGCGCATCCCACAAAACCTCGCACGTGTTTGTGCTCGACTAGCCTGCGGGATGCATCCTTTCGCACGTGTTTTTACTCGACTAGCCTGCGGGATGCATCCTCTCGCACGTGTTTTTGCTCGACTAGCCATGCGCATCCCAAAAAACCTGCGCATGCGCATCCCAAAAAATCTGCGCATGCGCATCCCACAAAACCTGCGCATGCGCATCCCACAAAACCTCGCACGTGTTTGTGCTCGACTAGCCTGCGGGATGCATCCTTTCGCACGTGTTTTTACTCGACTAGCCTGCGGGATGCATCCTCTCGCACGTGTTTTTGCTCGACTAGCCTGCGGGATGCATCCTCTCGCACGTGTTTTTGCTCGACTAGCCATGCGCATCCCAAAAAACCTGCGCATGCGCATCCCAAAAAATCTGCGCATGCGCATCCCACAAAACCTGCGCATGCGCATCCCACAAAACCTCGCACGTGTTTGTGCTCGACTAGCCTGCGGGATGCATCCTCTCGCACGTGTTTTTGCTCGACTAGCCTGCGGGATGCATCCTCTCGCACGTGTTTTTACTCGACTAGCCTGCGGGATGCATCGTCTCGCACGTGTTTTTACTCGACTAGCCTGCGGGATGCATCCTCTCGCACGTGTTTTTGCTCGACTAGCCATGCGCATCCCAAAAAACCTGCGCATGCGCATCCCAAAAAATCTGCGCATGCGCATCCCACAAAACCTGCGCATGCGCATCCCACAAAACCTCGCACGTGTTTGTGCTCGACTAGCCTGCGGGATGCATCGTCTCGCACGTGTTTTTACTCGACTAGCCTGCGGGATGCATCCTCTCGCACGTGTTTTTGCTCGACTAGCCTGCGGGATGCATCCTCTCGCACGTGTTTTTACTCGACTACCCTGATGGATGCATCCTCTCGCACGTGTTTTTGCTCGACTAGCCATGCGCATCTCAAAAAACCTGCACATGCGCATCCCCAAAAATCTGCGCATGCGCATCCCACAAAACCTGCGCATGCGCATCCCACAAAACCTCGCACGTGTTTTTGCTCGACTAGCCTGCGGGATGCATCCTCTCGCACGTGTTTTTGCTCGACTAGCCTGCGGGATGCATCCTCTCGCACGTGTTTGTGCTCGACTAGCCTGCGGGATGCATCCTCTCGCACGTGTTTTTACTCGACTAGCCTGCGGGATGCATCCTCTCGCACGTGTTTTTGCTCGACTAGCCTGCGGGATGCATCCTCTCGCACGTGTTTGTGCTCGACTAGCCTGCGGGATGCATCCTCTCGCACGTGTTTTTACTCGACTAGCCTGCGGGATGCATCCTCTCGCACGTGTTTTTGCTCGACTAGCCTGCGGGATGCATCCTCTCGCACGTGTTTTTGCTCGACTAGCCTGCGGGATGCATCCTCTCGCACGTGTTTTTACTCGACTACCCTGATGGATGCATCCTCTCGCACGTGTTTTTGCTCGACTAGCCATGCGCATCTCAAAAAACCTGCACATGCGCATCCCCAAAAATCTGCGCATGCGCATCCCACAAAACCTGCGCATGCGCATCCCACAAAACCTCGCACGTGTTTGTGCTCAACTAGCCTGCGGGATGCATCCTTTCGCACGTGTTTTTACTCGACTAGCCTGCGGGATGCATCCTCTCGCACGTGTTTTTGCTCGACTAGCCTGCGGGATGCATCCTCTCGCACGTGTTTTTGCTCGACTAGCCATGCGCATCCCAAAAAACCTGAGCATGCGCATCCCAAAAAATCTGCGCATGCGCATCCCACAAAACCTGCGCATGCGCATCCCACAAAACCTCGCACGTGTTTGTGCTCGACTAGACTGCGGGATGCATCCTTTCGCACGTGTTTTTACTCGACTAGCCTGCGGGATGCATCCTCTCGCACGTGTTTTTGCTCGACTAGCCTGCGGGATGCATCCTCTCGCACGTGTTTGTGCTCGACTAGCCTGCGGGATGCATCCTCTCGCACGTGTTTTTACTCGACTAGCCTGCGGGATGCATCCTCTCGCACGTGTTTTTGCTCGACTAGCCTGCGGGATGCATCCTCTCGCACGTGTTTTTGCTCGACTAGCCTGCGGGATGCATCCTCTCGCACGTGTTTTTACTCGACTAGCCTGCGGGATGCATCCTCTCGCACGTGTTTTTACTCGACTACCCTGATGGATGCATCCTCTCGCACGTGTTTTTGCTCGACTAGCCATGCGCATCTCAAAAAACCTGCACATGCGCATCCCAAAAAACCTGCGCATGCGCATCCCACAAAACCTGCGCATGCGCATCCCACAAAACCTCGCACGTGTTTTTACTCGACTAGCCTGCGGGATGCATCCTCTCGCACGTGTTTTTACTCGACTAGCCTGCGGGATGCATCCTCTCGCACGTGTTTTTGCTCGACTAGCCTGCGGGATGCATCCTCTCGCACGTGTTTTTACTCGACTAGCCTGCGGGATGCATCGTCTCGCACGTGTTTTTACTCGACTAGCCTGCGGGATGCATCCTCTCGCACGTGTTTTTGCTCGACTAGCCATGCGCATCCCAAAAAACCTGCGCATGCGCATCCCAAAAAATCTGCGCATGCGCATCCCACAAAACCTGCGCATGCGCATCCCACAAAACCTCGCACGTGTTTGTGCTCGACTAGCCTGCGGGATGCATCCTTTCGCACGTGTTTTTACTCGACTAGCCTGCGGGATGCATCCTCTCGCACGTGTTTTTGCTCGACTAGCCATGCGCATCCCAAAAAACCTGCGCATGCGCATCCCAAAAAATCTGCGCATGCGCATCCCACAAAACCTGCGCATGCGCATCCCACAAAACCTCGCACGTGTTTGTGCTCGACTAGCCTGCGGGATGCATCCTTTCGCACGTGTTTTTACTCGACTAGCCTGCGGGATGCATCCTCTCGCACGTGTTTTTGCTCGACTAGCCTGCGGGATGCATCCTCTCGCACGTGTTTTTGCTCGACTAGCCATGCGCATCCCAAAAAACCTGCGCATGCGCATCCCAAAAAATCTGCGCATGCGCATCCCACAAAACCTGCGCATGCGCATCCCACAAAACCTCGCACGTGTTTGTGCTCGACTAGCCTGCGGGATGCATCCTCTCGCACGTGTTTTTGCTCGACTAGCCTGCGGGATGCATCCTCTCGCACGTGTTTTTACTCGACTAGCCTGCGGGATGCATCGTCTCGCACGTGTTTTTACTCGACTAGCCTGCGGGATGCATCCTCTCGCACGTGTTTTTGCTCGACTAGCCATGCGCATCCCAAAAAACCTGCGCATGCGCATCCCAAAAAATCTGCGCATGCGCATCCCACAAAACCTGCGCATGCGCATCCCACAAAACCTCGCACGTGTTTGTGCTCGACTAGCCTGCGGGATGCATCGTCTCGCACGTGTTTTTACTCGACTAGCCTGCGGGATGCATCCTCTCGCACGTGTTTTTGCTCGACTAGCCATGCGCATCCCAAAAAACCTGCGCATGCGCATCCCAAAAAATCTGCGCATGCGCATCCCACAAAACCTGCGCATGCGCATCCCACAAAACCTCGCACGTGTTTGTGCTCGACTAGCCTGCGGGATGCATCCTTTCGCACGTGTTTTTACTCGACTAGCCTGCGGGATGCATCCTCTCGCACGTGTTTTTGCTCGACTAGCCTGCGGGATGCATCCTCTCGCACGTGTTTTTGCTCGACTAGCCATGCGCATCCCAAAAAACCTGCGCATGCGCATCCCAAAAAATCTGCGCATGCGCATCCCACAAAACCTGCGCATGCGCATCCCACAAAACCTCGCACGTGTTTGTGCTCGACTAGCCTGCGGGATGCATCCTTTCGCACGTGTTTTTACTCGACTAGCCTGCGGGATGCATCCTCTCGCACGTGTTTTTGCTCGACTAGCCTGCGGGATGCATCCTCTCGCACGTGTTTTTGCTCGACTAGCCATGCGCATCCCAAAAAACCTGCGCATGCGCATCCCAAAAAATCTGCGCATGCGCATCCCACAAAACCTGCGCATGCGCATCCCACAAAACCTCGCACGTGTTTGTGCTCGACTAGCCTGCGGGATGCATCCTTTCGCACGTGTTTTTACTCGACTAGCCTGCGGGATGCATCCTCTCGCACGTGTTTTTGCTCGACTAGCCTGCGGGATGCATCCTCTCGCACGTGTTTTTGATCGACTAGCCATGCGCATCCCAAAAAACCTGCGCATGCGCATCCCAAAAAATCTGCGCATGCGCATCCCACAAAACCTGCGCATGCGCATCCCACAAAACCTCGCACGTGTTTGTGCTCGACTAGCCTGCGGGATGCATCCTTTCGCACGTGTTTTTACTCGACTAGCCTGCGGGATGCATCCTCTCGCACGTGTTTTTGCTCGACTAGCCTGCGGGATGCATCCTCTCGCACGTGTTTTTGCTCGACTAGCCATGCGCATCCCAAAAAACCTGCGCATGCGCATCCCAAAAAATCTGCGCATGCGCATCCCACAAAACCTGCGCATGCGCATCCCACAAAACCTCGCACGTGTTTGTGCTCGACTAGCCTGCGGGATGCATCCTCTCGCACGTGTTTTTGCTCGACTAGCCTGCGGGATGCATCCTCTCGCACGTGTTTTTACTCGACTAGCCTGCGGGATGCATCGTCTCGCACGTGTTTTTACTCGACTAGCCTGCGGGATGCATCCTCTCGCACGTGTTTTTGCTCGACTAGCCATGCGCATCCCAAAAAACCTGCGCATGCGCATCCCAAAAAATCTGCGCATGCGCATCCCACAAAACCTGCGCATGCGCATCCCACAAAACCTCGCACGTGTTTGTGCTCGACTAGCCTGCGGGATGCATCCTCTCGCACGTGTTTTTACTCGACTAGCCTGCGGGATGCATCCTCTCGCACGTGTTTTTGCTCGACTAGCCATGCGCATCCCAAAAAACCTGCGCATGCGCATCCCAAAAAATCTGCGCATGCGCATCCCACAAAACCTGCGCATGCGCATCCCACAAAACCTCGCACGTGTTTGTGCTCGACTAGCCTGCGGGATGCATCCTTTCGCACGTGTTTTTACTCGACTAGCCTGCGGGATGCATCCTCTCGCACGTGTTTTTGCTCGACTAGCCTGCGGGATGCATCCTCTCGCACGTGTTTTTGCTCGACTAGCCATGCGCATCCCAAAAAACCTGCGCATGCGCATCCCAAAAAATCTGCGCATGCGCATCCCACAAAACCTGCGCATGCGCATCCCACAAAACCTCGCACGTGTTTGTGCTCGACTAGCCTGCGGGATGCATCCTTTCGCACGTGTTTTTACTCGACTAGCCTGCGGGATGCATCCTCTCGCACGTGTTTTTGCTCGACTAGCCTGCGGGATGCATCCTCTCGCACGTGTTTTTGCTCGACTAGCCATGCGCATCCCAAAAAACCTGCGCATGCGCATCCCAAAAAATCTGCGCATGCGCATCCCACAAAACCTGCGCATGCGCATCCCACAAAACCTCGCACGTGTTTGTGCTCGACTAGCCTGCGGGATGCATCCTTTCGCACGTGTTTTTACTCGACTAGCCTGCGGGATGCATCCTCTCGCACGTGTTTTTGCTCGACTAGCCTGCGGGATGCATCCTCTCGCACGTGTTTTTGCTCGACTAGCCATGCGCATCCCAAAAAACCTGCGCATGCGCATCCCAAAAAATCTGCGCATGCGCATCCCACAAAACCTGCGCATGCGCATCCCACAAAACCTCGCACGTGTTTGTGCTCGACTAGCCTGCGGGATGCATCCTCTCGCACGTGTTTGTGCTCGACTAGCCTGCGGGATGCATCCTCTCGCACGTGTTTTTACTCGACTAGCCTGCGGGATGCATCCTCTCGCACGTGTTTTTGCTCGACTAGCCTGCGGGATGCATCCTCTCGCACGTGTTTTTGCTCGACTAGCCTGCGGGATGCATCCTCTCGCACGTGTTTTTACTCGACTACCCTGATGGATGCATCCTCTCGCACGTGTTTTTGCTCGACTAGCCATGCGCATCTCAAAAAACCTGCACATGCGCATCCCCAAAAATCTGCGCATGCGCATCCCACAAAACCTGCGCATGCGCATCCCACAAAACCTCGCACGTGTTTGTGCTCAACTAGCCTGCGGGATGCATCCTTTCGCACGTGTTTTTACTCGACTAGCCTGCGGGATGCATCCTCTCGCACGTGTTTTTGCTCGACTAGCCTGCGGGATGCATCCTCTCGCACGTGTTTTTGCTCGACTAGCCATGCGCATCCCAAAAAACCTGAGCATGCGCATCCCAAAAAATCTGCGCATGCGCATCCCACAAAACCTGCGCATGCGCATCCCACAAAACCTCGCACGTGTTTGTGCTCGACTAGACTGCGGGATGCATCCTTTCGCACGTGTTTTTACTCGACTAGCCTGCGGGATGCATCCTCTCGCACGTGTTTTTGCTCGACTAGCCTGCGGGATGCATCCTCTCGCACGTGTTTGTGCTCGACTAGCCTGCGGGATGCATCCTCTCGCACGTGTTTTTACTCGACTAGCCTGCGGGATGCATCCTCTCGCACGTGTTTTTGCTCGACTAGCCTGCGGGATGCATCCTCTCGCACGTGTTTTTGCTCGACTAGCCTGCGGGATGCATCCTCTCGCACGTGTTTTTACTCGACTAGCCTGCGGGATGCATCCTCTCGCACGTGTTTTTACTCGACTACCCTGATGGATGCATCCTCTCGCACGTGTTTTTGCTCGACTAGCCATGCGCATCTCAAAAAACCTGCACATGCGCATCCCAAAAAACCTGCGCATGCGCATCCCACAAAACCTGCGCATGCGCATCCCACAAAACCTCGCACGTGTTTTTACTCGACTAGCCTGCGGGATGCATCCTCTCGCACGTGTTTTTACTCGACTAGCCTGCGGGATGCATCCTCTCGCACGTGTTTTTGCTCGACTAGCCTGCGGGATGCATCCTCTCGCACGTGTTTTTACTCGACTAGCCTGCGGGATGCATCGTCTCGCACGTGTTTTTACTCGACTAGCCTGCGGGATGCATCCTCTCGCACGTGTTTTTGCTCGACTAGCCATGCGCATCCCAAAAAACCTGCGCATGCGCATCCCAAAAAATCTGCGCATGCGCATCCCACAAAACCTGCGCATGCGCATCCCACAAAACCTCGCACGTGTTTGTGCTCGACTAGCCTGCGGGATGCATCCTTTCGCACGTGTTTTTACTCGACTAGCCTGCGGGATGCATCCTCTCGCACGTGTTTTTGCTCGACTAGCCTGCGGGATGCATCCTCTCCCACGTGTTTTTGCTCGACTAGCCATGCGCATCCCAAAAAACCTGCGCATGCGCATCCCAAAAAATCTGCGCATGCGCATCCCACAAAACCTGCGCATGCGCATCCCACAAAACCTCGCACGTGTTTGTGCTCGACTAGCCTGCGGGATGCATCCTTTCGCACGTGTTTTTACTCGACTAGCCTGCGGGATGCATCCTCTCGCACCTGTTTTTGCTCGACTAGCCTGCGGGATGCATCCTCTCGCACGTGTTTTTGCTCGACTAGCCATGCGCATCCCAAAAAACCTGCGCATGCGCATCCCAAAAAATCTGCGCATGCGCATCCCACAAAACCTGCGCATGCGCATCCCACAAAACCTCGCACGTGTTTGTGCTCGACTAGCCTGCGGGATGCATCCTTTCGCACGTGTTTTTACTCGACTAGCCTGCGGGATGCATCCTCTCGCACGTGTTTTTGCTCGACTAGCCATGCGCATCCCAAAAAACCTGCGCATGCGCATCCCAAAAAACCTGCGCATGCGCATCCCACAAAACCTGCGTATGCGCATCCCACAAAACCTCGCACGTGTTTTTACTCGACTAGCCTGCTGGATGCATCCTCTCGCACGTGTTTTTACTCGGCTAGCCTGCGGGATGCATCCTCTCGCACGTGTTTTTGCTCGACTAGCCATGCGCATCCCAAAAAACCTGCACATGCGCATCCCAAAAAACCTGCGCATGCGCATCCCACAAAACCTCGCACGTGTTTTTACTCGACTAGCCTGCGGGATGCATCCTCTCGCACGTGTTTTTGCTCGGCTGGCCTGCGGGATGCATCCTCTCGCACGTGTTTTTGCTCGACTAGCCATGCGCATCCCAAAAAACCTGCGCATGCGCATCCCACAAAACCTCGCACGTGTTTTTACTCGACTAGCCTGCGGGATGCATCCTCTCGCACGTGTTTTTACTCGACTAGCCTGCGGGATGCATCGTCTCGCACGTGTTTTTACTCGACTAGCCTGCGGGATGCATCCTCTCGCACGTGTTTTTGCTCGACTAGCCATGCGCATCCCAAAAAACCTGCGCATGCGCATCCCAAAAAATCTGCGCATGCGCATCCCACAAAACCTCGCACGTGTTTGTGCTCGACTAGCCTGCGGGATGCATCCTTTCGCACGTGTTTTTACTCGACTAGCCTGCGGGATGCATCCTCTCGCACGTGTTTTTGCTCGACTAGCCTGCGGGATGCATCCTCTCGCACGTGTTTTTGCTCGACTAGCCATGCGCATCCCAAAAAACCTGCGCATGCGCATCCCAAAAAATCTGCGCATGCGCATCCCACAAAACCTGCGCATGCGCATCCCAAAAAACCTGCGCATGCGCATCCCAAAAAACCTGCGCATGCGCATCCCACAAAACCTGCGTATGCGCATCCCACAAAACCTCGCACGTGTTTTTACTCGACTAGCCTGCTGGATGCATCCTCTCGCACGTGTTTTTGCTCGACTAGCCATGCGCATCCCAAAAAACCTGAGCATGCGCATCCCAAAAAATCTGCGCATGCGCATCCCACAAAACCTGCGCATGCGCATCCCACAAAACCTCGCACGTGTTTGTGCTCGACTAGACTGCGGGATGCATCCTTTCGCACGTGTTTTTACTCGACTAGCCTGCGGGATGCATCCTCTCGCACGTGTTTTTGCTCGACTAGCCTGCGGGATGCATCCTCTCGCACGTGTTTGTGCTCGACTAGCCTGCGGGATGCATCCTCTCGCACGTGTTTTTACTCGACTAGCCTGCGGGATGCATCCTCTCGCACGTGTTTTTGCTCGACTAGCCTGCGGGATGCATCCTCTCGCACGTGTTTTTGCTCGACTAGCCTGCGGGATGCATCCTCTCGCACGTGTTTTTACTCGACTAGCCTGCGGGATGCATCCTCTCGCACGTGTTTTTACTCGACTACCCTGATGGATGCATCCTCTCGCACGTGTTTTTGCTCGACTAGCCATGCGCATCTCAAAAAACCTGCACATGCGCATCCCAAAAAACCTGCGCATGCGCATCCCACAAAACCTGCGCATGCGCATCCCACAAAACCTCGCACGTGTTTTTACTCGACTAGCCTGCGGGATGCATCCTCTCGCACGTGTTTTTACTCGACTAGCCTGCGGGATGCATCCTCTCGCACGTGTTTTTGCTCGACTAGCCTGCGGGATGCATCCTCTCGCACGTGTTTTTACTCGACTAGCCTGCGGGATGCATCGTCTCGCACGTGTTTTTACTCGACTAGCCTGCGGGATGCATCCTCTCGCACGTGTTTTTGCTCGACTAGCCATGCGCATCCCAAAAAACCTGCGCATGCGCATCCCAAAAAATCTGCGCATGCGCATCCCACAAAACCTGCGCATGCGCATCCCACAAAACCTCGCACGTGTTTGTGCTCGACTAGCCTGCGGGATGCATCCTTTCGCACGTGTTTTTACTCGACTAGCCTGCGGGATGCATCCTCTCGCACGTGTTTTTGCTCGACTAGCCTGCGGGATGCATCCTCTCGCACGTGTTTTTGCTCGACTAGCCATGCGCATCCCAAAAAACCTGCGCATGCGCATCCCAAAAAATCTGCGCATGCGCATCCCACAAAACCTGCGCATGCGCATCCCACAAAACCTCGCACGTGTTTGTGCTCGACTAGCCTGCGGGATGCATCCTTTCGCACGTGTTTTTACTCGACTAGCCTGCGGGATGCATCCTCTCGCACGTGTTTTTGCTCGACTAGCCTGCGGGATGCATCCTCTCGCACGTGTTTTTGCTCGACTAGCCATGCGCATCCCAAAAAACCTGCGCATGCGCATCCCAAAAAATCTGCGCATGCGCATCCCACAAAACCTGCGCATGCGCATCCCACAAAACCTCGCACGTGTTTGTGCTCGACTAGCCTGCGGGATGCATCCTTTCGCACGTGTTTTTACTCGACTAGCCTGCGGGATGCATCCTCTCGCACGTGTTTTTGCTCGACTAGCCTGCGGGATGCATCCTCTCGCACGTGTTTTTGCTCGACTAGCCTGCGGGATGCATCCTCTCGCACGTGTTTTTGCTCGACTAGCCATGCGCATCCCAAAAAACCTGCGCATGCGCATCCCAAAAAACCTGCGCATGCGCATCCCAAAAAACCTGCGCATGCGCATCCCACAAAACCTGCGTATGCGCATCCCACAAAACCTCGCACGTGTTTTTACTCGACTAGCCTGCTGGATGCATCCTCTCGCACGTGTTTTTACTCGGCTAGCCTGCGGGATGCATCCTCTCGCACGTGTTTTTGCTCGACTAGCCATGCGCATCCCAAAAAACCTGCACATGCGCATCCCAAAAAACCTGCGCATGCGCATCCCACAAAACCTCGCACGTGTTTTTACTCGACTAGCCTGCGGGATGCATCCTCTCGCACGTGTTTTTGCTCGGCTAGCCTGCGGGATGCATCCTCTCGCACGTGTTTTTGCTCGACTAGCCATGCGCATCCCAAAAAACCTGCGCATGCGCATCCCACAAAACCTCGCACGTGTTTTTACTCGACTAGCCTGCGGGATGCATCCTCTCGCACGTGTTTTTACTCGACTAGCCTGCGGGATGCATCCTCTCGCACGTGTTTTTACTCGACTAGCCTGCGGGATGCATCGTCTCGCACGTGTTTTTACTCGACTAGCCTGCGGGATGCATCCTCTCGCACGTGTTTTTGCTCGACTAGCCATGCGCATCCCAAAAAACCTGCGCATGCGCATCCCAAAAAATCTGCGCATGCGCATCCCACAAAACCTGCGCATGCGCATCCCACAAAACCTCGCACGTGTTTGTGCTCGACTAGCCTGCGGGATGCATCCTTTCGCACGTGTTTTTACTCGACTAGCCTGCGGGATGCATCCTCTCGCACGTGTTTTTGCTCGACTAGCCTGCGGGATGCATCCTCTCGCACGTGTTTGTGCTCGACTAGCCTGCGGGATGCATCCTCTCGCACGTGTTTTTACTCGACTAGCCTGCGGGATGCATCCTCTCGCACGTGTTTTTGCTCGACTAGCCTGCGGGATGCATCCTCTCGCACGTGTTTTTGCTCGACTAGCCTGCGGGATGCATCCTCTCGCACGTGTTTTTACTCGACTACCCTGATGGATGCATCCTCTCGCACGTGTTTTTGCTCGACTAGCCATGCGCATCTCAAAAAACCTGCACATGCGCATCCCCAAAAACCTGCGCATGCGCATCCCACAAAACCTGCGCATGCGCATCCCACAAAACCTCGCACGTGTTTTTAATCGACTAGCCTGCGGGATGCATCCTCTCGCACGTGTTTTTACTCGACTAGCCTGCGGGATGCATCCTCTCGCACGTGTTTTTGCTCGACTAGCCATGCGCATCCCAAAAAACCTGCACATGCGCATCCCAAAAAACCTGCGCATGCGCATCCCACAAAACCTGCGCATGCGCATCCCACAAAACCTCGCACGTGTTTTTAATCGACTACCCTGCGGGATGCATCCTCTCGCACGTGTTTTTGCTCGACTAGCCATGCGCATCCCAAAAAACCTGCGCATGCGCATCCCAAAAAACCTGCGCATGCGCATCCCAAAAAACCTGCGCATGCGCATCCCACAAAACCTGCGTATGCGCATCCCACAAAACCTCGCACGTGTTTTTACTCGACTAGCCTGCTGGATGCATCCTCTCGCACGTGTTTTTACTCGGCTAGCCTGCGGGATGCATCCTCTCGCACGTGTTTTTGCTCGACTAGCCATGCGCATCCCAAAAAACCTGCACATGCGCATCCCAAAAAACCTGCGCATGCGCATCCCACAAAACCTGCGCATGCGCATCCCACAAAACCTCGCACGTGTTTTTACTCGACTAGCCTGCGGGATGCATCCTCTCGCACGTGTTTTTGCTCGGCTAGCCTGCGGGATGCATCCTCTCGCACGTGTTTTTGCTCGACTAGCCATGCGCATCCCAAAAAACCTGCGCATGCGCATCCCACAAAACCTCGCACGTGTTTTTACTCGACTAGCCTGCGGGATGCATCCTCTCGCACGTGTTTTTACTCGACTAGCCTGCGGGATGCATCCTCTCGCACGTGTTTTTACTCGACTAGCCTGCGGGATGCATCGTCTCGCACGTGTTTTTACTCGACTAGCCTGCGGGATGCATCCTCTCGCACGTGTTTTTGCTCGACTAGCCATGCGCATCCCAAAAAACCTGCGCATGCGCATCCCAAAAAATCTGCGCATGCGCATCCCACAAAACCTGCGCATGCGCATCCCACAAAACCTCGCACGTGTTTGTGCTCGACTAGCCTGCGGGATGCATCCTTTCGCACGTGTTTTTACTCGACTAGCCTGCGGGATGCATCCTCTCGCACGTGTTTTTGCTCGACTAGCCTGCGGGATGCATCCTCTCGCACGTGTTTTTGCTCGACTAGCCATGCGCATCCCAAAAAACCTGCGCATGCGCATCCCAAAAAATCTGCGCATGCGCATCCCACAAAACCTGCGCATGCGCATCCCACAAAACCTCGCACGTGTTTGTGCTCGACTAGACTGCGGGATGCATCCTTTCGCACGTGTTTTTACTCGACTAGCCTGCGGGATGCATCCTCTCGCACGTGTTTTTGCTCGACTAGCCTGCGGGATGCATCCTCTCGCACGTGTTTGTGCTCGACTAGCCTGCGGGATGCATCCTCTCGCACGTGTTTTTACTCGACTAGCCTGCGGGATGCATCCTCTCGCACGTGTTTTTGCTCGACTAGCCTGCGGGATGCATCCTCTCGCACGTGTTTTTGCTCGACTAGCCTGCGGGGTGCATCCTCTCGCACCTGTTTTTACTCGACTAGCCTGCGGGATGCATCCTCTCGCACGTGTTTTTACTCGACTACCCTGATGGATGCATCCTCTCGCACGTGTTTTTGCTCGACTAGCCATGCGCATCTCAAAAAACCTGCACATGCGCATCCCAAAAAACCTGCGCATGCGAATCCCACAAAACCTGCGCATGCGCATCCCACAAAACCTCGCACGTGTTTTTACTCGACTAGCCTGCGGGATGCATCCTCTCGCACGTGTTTTTACTCGACTAGCCTGCGGGATGCATCCTCTCGCACGTGTTTTTGCTCGACTAGCCTGCGGGATGCATCCTTTCGCACGTGTTTTTACTCGACTAGCCTGCGGGATGCATCCTCTCGCACGTGTTTTTACTCGACTAGCCTGCGGGATGCATCGTCTCGCACGTGTTTTTACTCGACTAGCCTGCGGGATGCATCCTCTCGCACGTGTTTTTGCTCGACTAGCCATTCGCATCCCAAAAAACCTGCGCATGCGCATCCCAAAAAATCTGCGCATGCGCATCCCACAAAACCTGCGCATGCGCATCCCACAAAACCTCGCACGTGTTTGTGCTCGACTAGCCTGCGGGATGCATCCTTTCGCACGTGTTTTTACTCGACTAGCCTGCGGGATGCATCCTCTCGCACGTGTTTTTGCTCGACTAGCCTGCGGGATGCATCCTCTCGCACGTGTTTTTGCTCGACTAGCCATGCGCATCCCAAAAAACCTGCGCATGCGCATCCCAAAAAATCTGCGCATACGCATCCCACAAAACCTGCGCATGCGCATCCCACAAAACCTCGCACGTGTTTGTGCTCGACTAGCCTGCGGGATGCATCCTTTCGCACGTGTTTTTACTCGACTAGCCTGCGGGATGCATTGTCTCGCACGTGTTTTTACTCGACTAGCCTGCGGGATGCATCCTCTCGCACGTGTTTTTGCTCGACTAGCCATGCGCATCCCAAAAAACCTGCGCATGCGCATCCCAAAAAATCTGCGCATGCGCATCCCACAAAACCTGCGCATGCACATCCCACAAAACCTCGCACGTGTTTGTGCTCGACTAGCCTGCGGGATGCATCCTTTCGCACGTGTTTTTACTCGACTAGCCTGCGGGATGCATCCTCTCGCACGTGTTTTTGCTCGACTAGCCTGCGGGATGCATCCTCTCGCACGTGTTTTTGATCGACTAGCCATGCGCATCCCAAAAAACCTGCGCATGCGCATCCCACAAAACCTCGCACGTGTTTGTGCTCGACTAGACTGCGGGATGCATCCTTTCGCACGTGTTTTTACTCGACTAGCCTGCGGGATGCATCCTCTCGCACGTGTTTTTGCTCGACTAGCCTGCGGGATGCATCCTCTCGCACGTGTTTTTGCTCGACTAGCCTGCGGGATGCATCCTCTCGCACGTGTTTTTACTCGACTAGCCTGCGGGATGCATCCTCTCGCACGTGTTTTTACTCGACTACCCTGATGGATGCATCCTCTCGCACGTGTTTTTGCTCGACTAGCCATGCGCATCTCAAAAAACCTGCGCATGCGCATCCCACAAAACCTCGCACGTGTTTTTACTCGACTAGCCTGCGGGATGCATCCTCTCGCACGTGTTTTTACTCGACTAGCCTGCGGGATGCATCCTCTCGCACGTGTTTTTGCTCGACTAGCCATGCGCATCCCAAAAAACCTGCACATGCGCATCCCAAAAAACCTGCGCATGCGCATCCCACAAAACCTGCGCATGCGCATCCCACAAAACCTCGCACGTGTTTTTACTCGACTAGCCTGCGGGATGCATCCTCTCGCACGTGTTTTTACTGGACTAGCCTGCGGGATGCATCCTCTCGCACGTGTTTTTACTCGACTACCCTGCGGGATGCATCCTCTCGCACGTGTTTTTGCTCGACTAGCCATGCGCATCCCAAAAAACCTGCGCATGCGCATCCCAAAAAACCTGCGCATGCGCATCCCACAAAACCTGCGTATGCGCATCCCACAAAACCTCGCACGTGTTTTTACTCGACTAGCCTGCTGGATGCATCCTCTCGCACGTGTTTTTACTCGGCTAGCCTGCGGGATGCATCCTCTCGCACGTGTTTTTGCTCGACTAGCCATGCGCATCCCAAAAAACCTGCACATGCGCATCCCAAAAAACCTGCGCATGCGCATCCCACAAAACCTCGCACGTGTTTTTACTCGACTAGCCTGCGGGATGCATCCTCTCGCACGTGTTTTTGCTCGGCTAGCCTGCGGGATGCATCCTCTCGCACGTGTTTTTGCTCGACTAGCCATGCGCATCCCAAAAAACCTGCGCATGCGCATCCCAAAAAACCTGCGCATGCGCATCCCACAAAACCTCGCACGTGTTTTTACTCGACTAGCCTGCGGGATGCATCCTCTCGCACGTGTTTTTACTCGACTAGCCTGCGGGATGCATCCTCTCGCACGTGTTTTTACTCGACTAGCCTGCGGGATGCATCGTCTCGCACGTGTTTTTACTCGACTAGCCTGCGGGATGCATCCTCTCGCACGTGTTTTTACTCGACTACCCTGCGGGATGCATCCTCTCGCACGTGTTTTTGCTCGACTAGCCATGCGCATCCCAAAAAACCTGCGCATGCGCATCCCAAAAAACCTGCGCATGCGCATCCCAAAAAACCTGCGCATGCGCATCCCACAAAACCTGCGTATGCGCATCCCACAAAACCTCGCACGTGTTTTTACTCGACTAGCCTGCTGGATGCATCCTCTCGCACGTGTTTTTACTCGGCTAGCCTGCGGGATGCATCCTCTCGCACGTGTTTTTGCTCGACTAGCCATGCGCATCCCAAAAAACCTGCACATGCGCATCCCAAAAAACCTGCGCATGCGCATCCCACAAAACCTCGCACGTGTTTTTACTCGACTAGCCTGCGGGATGCATCCTCTCGCACGTGTTTTTGCTCGGCTAGCCTGCGGGATGCATCCTCTCGCACGTGTTTTTGCTCGACTAGCCATGCGCATCCCAAAAAACCTGCGCATGCGCATCCCACAAAACCTCGCACGTGTTTTTACTCGACTAGCCTGCGGGATGCATCCTCTCGCACGTGTTTTTACTCGACTAGCCTGCGGGATGCATCCTCTCGCACGTGTTTTTACTCGACTAGCCTGCGGGATGCATCGTCTCGCACGTGTTTTTACTCGACTAGCCTGCGGGATGCATCCTCTCGCACGTGTTTTTGCTCGACTAGCCATGCGCATCCCAAAAAACCTGCGCATGCGCATCCCAAAAAATCTGCGCATGCGCATCCCACAAAACCTGCGCATGCGCATCCCACAAAACCTCGCACGTGTTTGTGCTCGACTAGCCTGCGGGGTGCATCCTTTCGCACGTGTTTTTACTCGACTAGCCTGCGGGATGCATCCTCTCGCACGTGTTTTTGCTCGACTAGCCTGCGGGATGCATCCTCTCGCACGTGTTTGTGCTCGACTAGCCTGCGGGATGCATCCTCTCGCACGTGTTTTTACTCGACTAGCCTGCGGGATGCATCCTCTCGCACGTGTTTTTGCTCGACTAGCCTGCGGGATGCATCCTCTCGCACGTGTTTTTGCTCGACTAGCCTGCGGGATGCATCCTCTCGCACGTGTTTTTACTCGACTAGCCTGCGGGATGCATCCTCTCGCACGTGTTTTTACTCGACTACCCTGATGGATGCATCCTCTCGCACGTGTTTTTGCTCGACTAGCCATGCGCATCTCAAAAAACCTGCACATGCGCATCCCAAAAAATCTGCGCATACGCATCCCACAAAACCTGCGCATGCGCATCCCACAAAACCTCGCACGTGTTTGTGCTCGACTAGCCTGCGGGATGCATCCTTTCGCACGTGTTTTTACTCGACTAGCCTGCGGGATGCATCGTCTCGCACGTGTTTTTACTCGACTAGCCTGCGGGATGCATCCTCTCGCACGTGTTTTTGCTCGACTAGCCATGCGCATCCCAAAAAACCTGCGCATGCGCATCCCAAAAAATCTGCGCATGCGCATCCCACAAAACCTGCGCATGCACATCCCACAAAACCTCGCACGAGTTTGTGCTCGACTAGCCTGCGGGATGCATCCTCTCGCACGTGTTTTTGCTCGACTAGCCTGCGGGATGCATCCTCTCGAACGTGTTTTTGCTCGACTAGCCTGCGGGATGCATCCTCTCGCACGTGTTTTTACTCGACTACCCTGATGGATGCATCCTCTCGCACGTGTTTTTGCTCGACTACCCTGCGGGATGCATCCTCTCGCACGTGTTTTTGCTCGACTAGCCATGCGCATCCCAAAAAACCTGCGCATGCGCATCCCAAAAAACCTGCGCATGCGCATCCCAAAAAACCTGCGCATGCGCATCCCACAAAACCTGCGTATGCGCATCCCACAAAACCTCGCACGTGTTTTTACTCGACTAGCCTGCTGGATGCATCCTCTCGCACGTGTTTTTACTCGGCTAGCCTGCGGGATGCATCCTCTCGCACGTGTTTTTGCTCGACTAGCCATGCGCATCCCAAAAAACCTGCACATGCGCATCCCAAAAAACCTGCGCATGCGCATCCCACAAAACCTCGCACGTGTTTTTACTCGACTAGCCTGCGGGATGCATCCTCTCGCACGTGTTTTTGCTCGGCTAGCCTGCGGGATGCATCCTCTCGCACGTGTTTTTGCTCGACTAGCCATGCGCATCCCAAAAAACCTGCGCATGCGCATCCCAAAAAACCTGCGCATGCGCATCCCACAAAACCTCGCACGTGTTTTTACTCGACTAGCCTGCGGGATGCATCCTCTCGCACGTGTTTTTACTCGACTAGCCTGCGGGATGCATCCTCTCGCACGTGTTTTTACTCGACTAGCCTGCGGGATGCATCGTCTCGCACGTGTTTTTACTCGACTAGCCTGCGGGATGCATCCTCTCGCACGTGTTTTTACTCGACTACCCTGCGGGATGCATCCTCTCGCACGTGTTTTTGCTCGACTAGCCATGCGCATCCCAAAAAACCTGCGCATGCGCATCCCAAAAAACCTGCGCATGCGCATCCCAAAAAACCTGCGCATGCGCATCCCACAAAACCTGCGTATGCGCATCCCACAAAACCTCGCACGTGTTTTTACTCGACTAGCCTGCTGGATGCATCCTCTCGCACGTGTTTTTACTCGGCTAGCCTGCGGGATGCATCCTCTCGCACGTGTTTTTGCTCGACTAGCCATGCGCATCCCAAAAAACCTGCACATGCGCATCCCAAAAAACCTGCGCATGCGCATCCCACAAAACCTCGCACGTGTTTTTACTCGACTAGCCTGCGGGATGCATCCTCTCGCACGTGTTTTTGCTCGGCTAGCCTGCGGGATGCATCCTCTCGCACGTGTTTTTGCTCGACTAGCCATGCGCATCCCAAAAAACCTGCGCATGCGCATCCCACAAAACCTCGCACGTGTTTTTACTCGACTAGCCTGCGGGATGCATCCTCTCGCACGTGTTTTTACTCGACTAGCCTGCGGGATGCATCCTCTCGCACGTGTTTTTACTCGACTAGCCTGCGGGATGCATCGTCTCGCACGTGTTTTTACTCGACTAGCCTGCGGGATGCATCCTCTCGCACGTGTTTTTGCTCGACTAGCCATGCGCATCCCAAAAAACCTGCGCATGCGCATCCCAAAAAATCTGCGCATGCGCATCCCACAAAACCTGCGCATGCGCATCCCCCAAAACCTCGCACGTGTTTGTGCTCGACTAGCCTGCGGGGTGCATCCTTTCGCACGTGTTTTTACTCGACTAGCCTGCGGGATGCATCCTCTCGCACGTGTTTTTGCTCGACTAGCCTGCGGGATGCATCCTCTCGCACGTGTTTGTGCTCGACTAGCCTGCGGGATGCATCCTCTCGCACGTGTTTTTACTCGACTAGCCTGCGGGATGCATCCTCTCGCACGTGTTTTTGCTCGACTAGCCTGCGGGATGCATCCTCTCGCACGTGTTTTTGCTCGACTAGCCTGCGGGATGCATCCTCTCGCACGTGTTTTTACTCGACTAGCCTGCGGGATGCATCCTCTCGCACGTGTTTTTACTCGACTACCCTGATGGATGCATCCTCTCGCACGTGTTTTTGCTCGACTAGCCATGCGCATCTCAAAAAACCTGCACATGCGCATCCCAAAAAATCTGCGCATACGCATCCCACAAAACCTGCGCATGCGCATCCCACAAAACCTCGCACGTGTTTGTGCTCGACTAGCCTGCGGGATGCATCCTTTCGCACGTGTTTTTACTCGACTAGCCTGCGGGATGCATCGTCTCGCACGTGTTTTTACTCGACTAGCCTGCGGGATGCATCCTCTCGCACGTGTTTTTGCTCGACTAGCCATGCGCATCCCAAAAAACCTGCGCATGCGCATCCCAAAAAATCTGCGCATGCGCATCCCACAAAACCTGCGCATGCACATCCCACAAAACCTCGCACGAGTTTGTGCTCGACTAGCCTGCGGGATGCATCCTCTCGCACGTGTTTTTGCTCGACTAGCCTGCGGGATGCATCCTCTCGAACGTGTTTTTGCTCGACTAGCCTGCGGGATGCATCCTCTCGCACGTGTTTTTACTCGACTACCCTGATGGATGCATCCTCTCGCACGTGTTTTTGCTCGACTACCCTGCGGGATGCATCCTCTCGCACGTGTTTTTGCTCGACTAGCCATGCGCATCCCAAAAAACCTGCGCATGCGCATCCCAAAAAACCTGCGCATGCGCATCCCAAAAAACCTGCGCATGCGCATCCCACAAAACCTGCGTATGCGCATCCCACAAAACCTCGCACGTGTTTTTACTCGACTAGCCTGCTGGATGCATCCTCTCGCACGTGTTTTTACTCGGCTAGCCTGCGGGATGCATCCTCTCGCA
Organism: Lasioglossum baleicum; assembly: GCF_051020765.1. Lineage (NCBI taxonomy): Eukaryota > Metazoa > Arthropoda > Insecta > Hymenoptera > Halictidae > Lasioglossum > Lasioglossum baleicum. The sequence continues at coordinate 468,652 of NW_027469177.1, forward strand.
CGTGTTTTTGCTCGACTAGCCATGCGCATCCCAAAAAACCTGCGCATGCGCATCCCAAAAAATCTGCGCATGCGCATCCCACAAAACCTGCGCATGCGCATCCCACAAAACCTCGCACGTGTTTGTGCTCGACTAGCCTGCGGGATGCATCCTTTCGCACGTGTTTTTACTCGACTAGCCTGCGGGATGCATCCTCTCGCACGTGTTTTTGCTCGACTAGCCTGCGGGATGCATCCTCTCGCACGTGTTTTTGCTCGACTAGCCATGCGCATCCCAAAAAACCTGCGCATGCGCATCCCAAAAAATCTGCGCATGCGCATCCCACAAAACCTGCGCATGCGCATCCCACAAAACCTCGCACGTGTTTGTGCTCGACTAGACTGCGGGATGCATCCTTTCGCACGTGTTTTTACTCGACTAGCCTGCGGGATGCATCCTCTCGCACGTGTTTTTGCTCGACTAGCCTGCGGGATGCATCCTCTCGCACGTGTTTTTGATCGACTAGCCTGCGGGATGCATCCTCTCGCACGTGTTTTTACTCGACTAGCCTGCGGGATGCATCCTCTCGCACGTGTTTTTGCTCGACTAGCCTGCGGGATGCATCCTCTCGCACGTGTTTTTGCTCGACTAGCCTGCGGGATGCATCCTCTCGCACCTGTTTTTACTCGACTAGCCTGCGGGATGCATCCTCTCGCACGTGTTTTTACTCGACTAGCCTGCGGGATGCATCGTCTCGCACGTGTTTTTACTCGACTAGCCTGCGGGATGCATCCTCTCGCACGTGTTTTTGCTCGACTAGCCATGCGCATCCCAAAAAACCTGCGCATGCGCATCCCAAAAAATCTGCGCATGCGCATCCCACAAAACCTGCGCATGCGCATCCCACAAAACCTCGCACGTGTTTGTGCTCGACTAGCCTGCGGGATGCATCCTTTCGCACGTGTTTTTACTCGACTAGCCTGCGGGATGCATCCTCTCGCACGTGTTTTTGCTCGACTAGCCTGCGGGATGCATCCTCTCGCACGTGTTTGTGCTCGACTAGCCTGCGGGATGCATCCTCTCGCACGTGTTTTTACTCGACTAGCCTGCGGGATGCATCCTCTCGCACGTGTTTTTGCTCGACTAGCCTGCGGGATGCATCCTCTCGCACGTGTTTTTGCTCGACTAGCCTGCGGGATGCATCCTCTCGCACGTGTTTTTACTCGACTAGCCTGCGGGATGCATCCTCTCGCACGTGTTTTTACTCGACTACCCTGATGGATGCATCCTCTCGCACGTGTTTTTGCTCGACTAGCCATGCGCATCTCAAAAAACCTGCACATGCGCATCCCAAAAAATCTGCGCATACGCATCCCACAAAACCTGCGCATGCGCATCCCACAAAACCTCGCACGTGTTTGTGCTCGACTAGCCTGCGGGATGCATCCTTTCGCACGTGTTTTTACTCGACTAGCCTGCGGGATGCATCGTCTCGCACGTGTTTTTACTCGACTAGCCTGCGGGATGCATCCTCTCGCACGTGTTTTTGCTCGACTAGCCATGCGCATCCCAAAAAACCTGCGCATGCGCATCCCAAAAAATCTGCGCATGCGCATCCCACAAAACCTGCGCATGCGCATCCCACAAAACCTCGCACGTGTTTGTGCTCGACTAGCCTGCGGGATGCATCCTTTCGCACGTGTTTTTACTCGACTAGCCTGCGGGATGCATCCTCTCGCACGTGTTTTTGCTCGACTAGCCTGCGGGATGCATCCTCTCGCACGTGTTTGTGCTCGACTAGCCTGCGGGATGCATCCTCTCGCACGTGTTTTTACTCGACTAGCCTGCGGGATGCATCCTCTCGCACGTGTTTTTGCTCGACTAGCCTGCGGGATGCATCCTCTCGCACGTGTTTTTGCTCGACTAGCCTGCGGGATGCATCCTCTCGCACCTGTTTTTACTCGACTAGCCTGCGGGATGCATCCTCTCGCACGTGTTTTTACTCGACTAGCCTGCGGGATGCATCGTCTCGCACGTGTTTTTACTCGACTAGCCTGCGGGATGCATCCTCTCGCACGTGTTTTTGCTCGACTAGCCATGCGCATCCCAAAAAACCTGCGCATGCGCATCCCAAAAAATCTGCGCATGCGCATCCCACAAAACCTGCGCATGCGCATCCCACAAAACCTCGCACGTGTTTGTGCTCGACTAGCCTGCGGGATGCATCCTTTCGCACGTGTTTTTACTCGACTAGCCTGCGGGATGCATCCTCTCGCACGTGTTTTTGCTCGACTAGCCTGCGGGATGCATCCTCTCGCACGTGTTTGTGCTCGACTAGCCTGCGGGATGCATCCTCTCGCACGTGTTTTTACTCGACTAGCCTGCGGGATGCATCCTCTCGCACGTGTTTTTGCTCGACTAGCCTGCGGGATGCATCCTCTCGCACGTGTTTTTGCTCGACTAGCCTGCGGGATGCATCCTCTCGCACGTGTTTTTACTCGACTAGCCTGCGGGATGCATCCTCTCGCACGTGTTTTTACTCGACTACCCTGATGGATGCATCCTCTCGCACGTGTTTTTGCTCGACTAGCCATGCGCATCTCAAAAAACCTGCACATGCGCATCCCAAAAAATCTGCGCATACGCATCCCACAAAACCTGCGCATGCGCATCCCACAAAACCTCGCACGTGTTTGTGCTCGACTAGCCTGCGGGATGCATCCTTTCGCACGTGTTTTTACTCGACTAGCCTGCGGGATGCATCGTCTCGCACGTGTTTTTACTCGACTAGCCTGCGGGATGCATCCTCTCGCACGTGTTTTTGCTCGACTAGCCATGCGCATCCCAAAAAACCTGCGCATGCGCATCCCAAAAAATCTGCGCATGCGCATCCCACAAAACCTGCGCATGCACATCCCACAAAACCTCGCACGAGTTTGTTCTCGACTAGCCTGCGGGATGCATCCTTTCGCACGTGTTTTTACTCGACTAGCCTGCGGGATGCATCCTCTCGCACGTGTTTTTGCTCGACTAGCCTGCGGGATGCATCCTCTCGCACGTGTTTTTGATCGACTAGCCATGCGCATCCCAAAAAACCTGCGCATGCGCATCCCACAAAACCTGCGCATGCGCATCCCACAAAACCTCGCACGTGTTTGTGCTCGACTAGACTGCGGGATGCATCCTTTCGCACGTGTTTTTACTCGACTAGCCTGCGGGATGCATCCTCTCGCACGTGTTTTTGCTCGACTAGCCTGCGGGATGCATCCTCTCGCACGTGTTTGTGCTCGACTAGCCTGCGGGATGCATCCTCTCGCACGTGTTTTTACTCGACTAGCCTGCGGGATGCATCCTCTCGCACGTGTTTTTGCTCGACTAGCCTGCGGGATGCATCCTCTCGAACGTGTTTTTGCTCGACTAGCCTGCGGGATGCATCCTCTCGCACGTGTTTTTACTCGACTACCCTGATGGATGCATCCTCTCGCACGTGTTTTTGCTCGACTAGCCATGCGCATCTCAAAAAACCTGCACATGCGCATCCCAAAAAACCTGCGCATGCGCATCCCACAAAACCTGCGCATGTGCATCCCACAAAACCTCGCACGTGTTTTTAATCGACTAGCCTGCGGGATGCATCCTCTCTCACGTGTTTTTACTCGACTAGCCTGCGGGATGCATCCTCTCGCACGTGTTTTTGCTCGACTAGCCATGCGCATCCCAAAAAACCTGCACATGCGCATCCCAAAAAACCTGCGCATGCGCATCCCACAAAACCTGCGCATGCGCATCCCACAAAACCTCGCACGTGTTTTTAATCGACTACCCTGCGGGATGCATCCTCTCGCACGTGTTTTTGCTCGACTAGCCATGCGCATCCCAAAAAACCTGCGCATGCGCATCCCAAAAAACCTGCGCATGCGCATCCCAAAAAACCTGCGCATGCGCATCCCACAAAACCTGCGTATGCGCATCCCACAAAACCTCGCACGTGTTTTTACTCGACTAGCCTGCTGGATGCATCCTCTCGCACGTGTTTTTACTCGGCTAGCCTGCGGGATGCATCCTCTCGCACGTGTTTTTGCTCGACTAGCCATGCGCATCCCAAAAAACCTGCACATGCGCATCCCAAAAAATCTGCGCATGCGCATCCCACAAAACCTGCGCATGCGCATCCCACAAAACCTCGCACGTGTTTGTGCTCGACTAGCCTGCGGGATGCATCCTTTCGCACGTGTTTTTACTCGACTAGCCTGCGGGATGCATCCTCTCGCACGTGTTTTTGCTCGACTAGCCTGCGGGATGCATCCTCTCGCACGTGTTTTTGCTCGACTAGCCATGCGCATCCCAAAAAACCTGCGCATGCGCATCCCAAAAAATCTGCGCATGCGCATCCCACAAAACCTGCGCATGCGCATCCCACAAAACCTCGCACGTGTTTGTGCTCGACTAGACTGCGGGATGCATCCTTTCGCACGTGTTTTTACTCGACTAGCCTGCGGGATGCATCCTCTCGCACGTGTTTTTGCTCGACTAGCCTGCGGGATGCATCCTCTCGCACGTGTTTGTGCTCGACTAGCCTGCGGGATGCATCCTCTCGCACGTGTTTTTACTCGACTAGCCTGCGGGATGCATCCTCTCGCACGTGTTTTTGCTCGACTAGCCTGCGGGATGCATCCTCTCGCACGTGTTTTTGCTCGACTAGCCTGCGGGATGCATCCTCTCGCACCTGTTTTTACTCGACTAGCCTGCGGGATGCATCCTCTCGCACGTGTTTTTACTCGACTACCCTGATGGATGCATCCTCTCGCACGTGTTTTTGCTCGACTAGCCATGCGCATCTCAAAAAACCTGCACATGCGCATTCCAAAAAACCTGCGCATGCGCATCCCACAAAACCTGCGCATGCGCATCCCACACAACCTCGCACGTGTTTTTACTCGACTAGCCTGCGGGATGCATCCTCTCGCACGTGTTTTTACTCGACTAGCCTGCGGGATGCATCCTCTCGCACGTGTTTTTGCTCGACTAGCCTGCGGGATGCATCCTCTCGCACGTGTTTTTACTCGACTAGCCTGCGGGATGCATCGTCTCGCACGTGTTGTTACTCGACTAGCCTGCGGGATGCATCCTCTCGCACGTGTTTTTGCTCGACTAGCCATGCGCATCCCAAAAAACCTGCGCATGCGCATCCCAAAAAATCTGCGCATGCGCATCCCACAAAACCTGCGCATGCGCATCCCACAAAACCTCGCACGTGTTTGTGCTCGACTAGCCTGCGGGATGCATCCTTTCGCACGTGTTTTTACTCGACTAGCCTGCGGGATGCATCCTCTCGCACGTGTTTTTGCTCGACTAGCCTGCGGGATGCATCCTCTCGCACGTGTTTTTGCTCGACTAGCCATGCGCATCCCAAAAAACCTGCGCATGCGCATCCCAAAAAATCTGCGCATGCGCATCCCACAAAACCTGCGCATGCGCATCCCACAAAACCTCGCACGTGTTTGTGCTCGACTAGACTGCGGGATGCATCCTTTCGCACGTGTTTTTACTCGACTAGCCTGCGGGATGCATCCTCTCGCACGTGTTTTTGCTCGACTAGCCTGCGGAATGCATCCTCTCGCACGTGTTTTTGCTCGACTATCCATGCGCATCCCAAAAAACCTGCTCATGCGCATCCCAAAAAACCTGCGCATGCGCATCCCACAAAACCTCGCACGTGTTTTTACTCGACTAGCCTGCGGGATGCATCCTCTCGCACGTGTTTTTACTCGACTAGCCTGCGGGATGCATCCTCTCGCACGTGTTTTTGCTCGACTAGCCATGCGCATCCCAAAAAACCTGCGCATGCGCATCCCAAAAAATCTGCGCATGCGCATCCCACAAAACCTGCGCATGCGCATCCCACAAAACCTCGCACGTGTTTGTGCTCGACTAGCCTGCGGGATGCATCCTTTCGCACGTGTTTTTACTCGACTAGCCTGCGGGATGCATCCTCTCGCACGTGTTTTTGCTCGACTAGCCTGCGGGATGCATCCTCTCGCACGTGTTTTTGCTCGAC